>NW_020951391.1:4073383-4095613 GCF_900497805.2 Vombatus ursinus | reverse complement strand
GAAAGAAAGAAAGAAAGAAAGAAAGAAAGAAAGAAAGAAAGAAAGAAGGAAAGAAGGAAAGAAGGAAGGAAGGAAGAAAAAAGAGAGGTAGATAGAGCTAGAGATAGATAAATAGATAGATAGAACATTATATATATATATACATATATATATGTCTGTATGAAAATTTAATATTTTCAGAGGCTCTGGCAATCTGAAGCATTAAAACAATCCCAGCCGAGCAGATGACCCTCAAAAGAGAGCTCATGGCCCGCTCTTTCTTTTCTTTAGAGTGGTTCAGGAAAGCCCTTCTTTGTGAGTGTGAGTGTGTGTGTGTGTGTGTGTGTGTGTGTGTGTGTGTGTGTGTTTGAGCGCCAGCATACATATGTGCAAATGTATCTATGCATATATGCATTCATGAATGCCTGCATCTATATGTATAAGGTATATGTATGAGAAATCTGATATCACCTATGTGAGGAACTCCCAGTTAGGAAATTTCCTTCACCAATTCAAACTTCAAACTCTTCTGTTACTTACTTACACAGAATTACCGAGGTGCTTAGAGACATCTAGAGGTTAAGCGATTTGCCTCTTGTCACTCATGACAGAGACAAGTCTTGAACCCAGGTCTTCGTGGCTCCTAGGCCAGCCCTCTCTGGTCATTATGCCACCCTTCTTTTTACATAGTAGCTCACCAAAGAGTGGTAATGCCATTCTTCCCCAAGAATAGGTTGGCTCACCTAGTTTAAGTCTCACTGGCCTAGGGGAACCTCAAATGCCAGGCCCCTGCAACTGTCCATCACATGCAACTGCATTAAATAGGATTGTGGGTTTATGATGTGGCTCACCATTCTCAAGGGATGAATAGCCAAACCACCAAATCATGATCCTTAGTGCCAAACCAGAAAGGGTCCCTTTGGACTGGCTGGTGCAGGAACTCACTGCACCTCTCCTGTTATGTTCAATTATCATAACTGGGAATACTAAATTATGTTTCCAAAGATAGGCAGACATTAGAATGGTTCACTGGCTGAGACCCAAGGACTTTATGCATTTATGTTTGCATTAGACCCTTGTATTCATACAAAGAAACAGATGTAGAAGAAGATGATGGATAAGTTATTAAACAAACCACTGTGTTCCCTCAACCAAAACTATAGTAAAAAAAAAAAAAATTCATTTCCAACTGAGAAGGAATTTCAATAAGAGTCACAAAGTTTTCCTATGATCCTCAAGGACTCCTGTGCTCAAATGGAACTGATTCCAAAACCACATTTTCAGATTAGGTTTTTGCTCAAGTTATCATCTTTCTCACTGACGACTTCACACGGTCAGCCAACAACCATTTATTAAGTGGCTACTATGTGTCTGTCAGGAACCATGCTAAGAGCTAGGGATTCAAAGAGACTCACCAATAGTCCCTGTCCTCAAAGGAGCTCTCAATCCCATGGGAGAGATACCATGCCAACAGCTATGTATGAATGAGAAATGTATAAGATAAATTGAAGATAATCTCAGAGGGAAGGCACTAGCCTTAAGAGGGATCAGGAAAAGCTTCCTGCAGATGGTGGGATGTTAGTCAAGACTTGAAGGAAGCCAGGGAAGCCAGAAAGCAAAGGGGAGGAGATGATAGTGTTTCTAAATTGTGTAGCCTAGACTTGTAATCTGGCCTCCCCACTTACTGTGTACTTTTCAAGCTGTAGATGCCAAAATGAATGAGAAATGCCTGCGTCATGGGACAATTATATCTCTTTGAGCTTTATAATTTCTAAACAAGTCTGAAAAAAAGTTGATAGGGGTTTTCTCCTTTATAACAGGAAAGCAATTTGAATGATAAATTACTTTAAAAACATGGGAATAGGTGGGGGAGGAGAGCCCAAGGAAAAAGTCAGCACTTCTATATCTCTCCTAAAAAAGACATTTCAATAAATGGGCCAAAGACAGAGCTTTAAAAGGTCACAATCATGGGCAATTTTTGTGAGTTGAACATTTGATATTTTCAGAAGCTGTGGCAATCTGAAGCATTAAAACAATCCCAGCAGAGGAGAAGGCCTTCAAAAGAGAGCTCATGGCTCCCTCTTTCTTTTCTTTAGAGTGGTTCAGGGAAGGCCTTTCTTTGTGAGCACTTGAAGCCAGCAGGCAGACAGGCTGCCTCCAAGGTTAGAGGGAAGGGAGCCTCCTCCAGCTCTTCAAGGATGGCCCCAGGTGGACATGATTTGTAAATGGTGTTAAGCAGGGAAGGAAGTTACTTTTGGAAGCAGGGATACTTACAGTGCCATTTCAAACTGCTCAAGCCATTTTTTCTTCAAATCTTTTGTTTTGCAATAGAATTCCAGTCCATTTTGTCCTTGTGTATGGATGAGGTAGAAGCCATAAGACCACTGTGGAAATGAATCATTAATTCACTGATTAATACATAGTGCTGTGTTTTCATGTTCTCTGAAATCCCACTAACATCCTTTTTTAAAAAAAAAACCCATACCTGGCCACAAGTACCCACTACGAGCATCTGACTTAGCCATCTGCAGTGGTGGCAGCAACATCACATTTGATCATAACACACAGAATTAAAAATAAAGCTCTCTATACACCTGGAATAGGTATACAGCACAAATTTGTGCACTAGCACAAATATCATCTCATTTGAGCTTTACAATAACTGTGAGAGGTAGATATTATTATAATATCGATTTTTACAGTTGAGGAAATCAAAGCAAATAGAGGTTAAGTGATTTACCCAGAGTCACATAGGTAGTAAATGTTTAAGGTCAGATTTGAATTCAGATCTTCCTGACTCCAGGCCCAGTGCTCTATTCACTATGCTACCTAGATGCCTTGGTGACTTTAGAGTCAGGAAGATCTAGGTTTAAATCCCAGTTCTGACACTCGATGCCTGTATTGCCTTGGACAAGTCTTCTCACTTCTCTGGGCCTCAGTTTACTCATCTGTAAAATGGAAGAGTCAGGTTAGATGGCCACTGAGGTTCTTTCTAGTTTTAAATGTACGATACTGTGATGCTCAGTTCCTATAATCTTACTGACTGCCTGGCTCTGCTGCTTACTACCTGCGCGGCCTTGAACAAGTGACTTCAACTCTGTTGGCCTCAATTTGCTCATCTACAAAATGAGGAGGCTGGAATGGATGCTCTCCAAGGTTCCATGCAGCTTTAGGTCCATGACCCTGTGTTGAATGCTTTAAGGCTCATAAAACGCTTTAGACACATTATCTCATTCAATCCTCCCAGCAACCTAGTGAGGCAGGCACTATTATCATTTCCATTTTGCTATTGAAGAACCTAAGGCTAGGAGTCCTTCAACGACCCAGCCCCATGTCACCCAGCCAGCAAGTATCAGAAACTGGTTTTGAACCCAGATCTCCTTGACTCCAAGTCCATGACTCTATACTTAATGACTGGGTGATCCTGGGCAAGGCTTTGATCCCCTTTGTGCCTCAGTTTGTCAGCTAGAAAATGAGAGCATTGGGCTCGATGGCCTCTAAAGGCCCCTCCTAATTCTAAATTTATGATGCTCTGATTCACCACCTCTAGCTGCCTCAATTCTACACCAACATATGCATCCAAATTGTTTTCAGAGAGATCCTCGTTAACTCTTAAGGTCCCTGAACTAATGTGATCACCCAGGCTGTGGCTGTGTGGTTGTTTCAGTCAGAGCTGTGACCTCTCTTTATTCACACTCAAGAATATGTATTGTCATCAGTTAAAATCAATAGTTTATACTGAAACCCCATCTACTTTGACAGCATCCAGCCACATCACAAGGATGTCACAAGGTCTCAGAAGTTTGCATCTTCAACTTGTACGGGTCGGTTAAAAAGTTCCCCGTTGATAACATTTGTCAGCATCTAAGATGACAGCACCTTTTTGTTTTCTTTGTCAGTTGTAGGATTATTGGCAATTTTGTATTGCTGAAGATCTATTATTTCCTTCATCTCATAGTTATCACCTTTCCTTTTGCACACAATGACCGCCAAGTCAAACAAGAATATGTGCCTGTGAAAAACAAAACAAAAGTAAAATGACAAGAGATCACATGGAAGCAGGTGGGCTGTTCTCCAAACAAGACTTCCCCATCAAGCTTGTTTTCCCTAGTGTCCAAAGATCATTGTAAAAGGGGACTACAAAATGCAATATTAAGTTATTAATAAACACTTCATGGACCACTTGGAGTACTTCTAAGAGAGGTACCTTGGCCCTTAAATATTCATGGGAATGGTATGTCTCCATTTCCATGCATCACATTGAAAACTTACTTCCTCCCTAATGAAGTCTAAGTTAGACTCAAGCAACAAAAAACAGACCACTAAGATGAAAGGTTGACTATCCTTAGAATACTGCTGAACTGGTTACTAAATAGAATATTATGAGACCATCTTTCCTTCATTTTTCTCTCCACCTTACCCTGCAAGAGGAATTTTTCAAGGTTTTCATCTTTTATTTTCTTTTACTCAATCCTTAGATACTCATTAATTCTTATTAAGACACATATGACTCCATTTCTCTCACCTTTCTTGTTTGGTATGTTTGTCTAGGGTTGTTATCCTGATTTCTCCATCTCCCTGAGGTCTTCCAAACACCAAGACAGGCTGATTCTAAAAACATAAAAGGTGGAGTTTCACTCTTACATAGACACATGCAAACAGGAATGAGACTTGAGGGGGAAAAAATTCCTCCCCACCCTCCCCGGGACTAACTGGTTTATCATATAGGCACTGAAATAATTTTACATTTTTTATAGCATTGGGTCCAGAGAACCTGAGATCAAGCAATACATTTGAAAATGAATTTGCCTTTTTTGATGTTGGGGTATCCATTGAGAGACTGGGGCAAAGTAGAGCTTTTAGTGGGAAAATCAGATCTCTCTCCAGGTCAAAAAGGGGATTAGATCAGAAGAAGTTAAGTTACACAAGATCTAAAATGTAAGCTTATTTCCTTTTGAAAAGGTGGAGTTTTTGAAGCTGACCTGATTAATGATTAAAAATCATGAGAGCTGGTTCCCCAAAGCAAATGTCAATCAAACAGAGCAATTGAAGAAAATGGACAATAGTGAAGGAACACTGGGAAATGCATTGCTATAAAGGCAGTTCCAGAAAACTGACCCATTCCCATCTTTTTGAAGGTTAAAAAGTCACCTACCAAGTTCTCTATGGATAACTGAAACTGTTTTATTTCACGGAGGGTCTCATTATCTCTCTTCACCTCGTTTACATATTGTGCCAAGTCCTAAAGAATACAAGGAAAGGTTTAAAAAGAGCACTGACTCTGGTAAATGGGAGAAATGATGCATTTTTTAAAAAATTCAATGATTCTGACATCATAAAGAATCAGCATAATCAGTGTTACTTTCCAATGACCACCCAAGGGCCTTGTATCCTACATATTTAAGGCATCTCACAGGGAATTTTTAGAAAGTGACATATCTATGGTACAGCTGGGGACCTACAAAGTCATCCTTTACCTCACCTCTGTACAGCCCAAGAATATCGTTGCCTTTAGAGGGGTGCTATGTAGAATAAAGGAAAGGAAAATAGGTCGGCAGGACCTGTTACAAGAGTGAAAAATTGGGTTCTACAGAATTCAACTTTTTACATAAGTAATGGGCATGGGAGAGAGTAGGGGATGAAACACACAAAGAAATTACTTAAAAGTTTGGAAAAGAAGTTGAGCTGAGCTATATTATGCAACCCCTTCTTTCTCCTAGTTAACCAACAGGGAGTACCCAGTTAAGAAACAAAATTTAATTCTGCAGATCTAAAAAAAGGAGAGAGGTCAGAAACTAAAAGGCATTCACGTGGATAAAGATGAACCCCAAAAGCCTACCTACCATGATTCTCCATGTGCCTTAACCTATTTAAAAATGTCTTTTCTTATTTTGGAGAAAACAATATTAGCTAATCTGTCTGTACTGTTCCTAGCTATTTTTATTATATCTGCTCTAGATTTTCTTGTGTTCTGAGTTCGTCTCTTGCCTCTTTATATCTTAAATTCATCTGGAACAGCAGCGGATGTCTGGCAGAAAACAATTCTGAGCTTTGTTTAGAATGACTGAATTTCCATATTGAAAACAACGTGTTTATAAACAGGAAATCTGTATATCCTAAAGGTTAACAAACAGATGTGTCTTTTATAGCCCTCCCACCAACGGTGATATTAAAAAGAACAGTGGGAACTAGGACTGAATCCCATAAGGAAAGACAGAAAGAAACTTGGGCCTGATGTTATAACAAAAGTCACATTTCATGTGTGAATTGTAACTGACATTGGTACTCACTGTCTTTTGCTTGCATACAATTAAGATCCCCAACGACATTTTCATGGAGCATAATTGGAAACTAATTTTTGGTATTCTTGCTTAGCTCTCATATAAACTTAGACTTCAGTTGTGTTTAAGAAAAGTAGAAAGAAAGAAAGCTGTTCTTAGAAATGAAATTTCATTTCAATTGTTTTTCCAACACATCTAATTCATATTGTTGGATTTTGAGTTTACTTAAAATTTTTAATTACCATAATTCTAATGCATATATATGTATACATATATATACATATTTAACATAGCATATTTGCTTGTTGAGAAAGGCATGACTCACCCATCAATTTGTCTAAAAAGGGAAAATTAGAGTCTTAGATGACCATAAGTTCAATATGAATCAACAGTGTGTTGTGACAGCCAAGAAAATTAGTTCAAACTTAGGCTATGATAAGAGGAAAGTTTCAAGGAATAAAGAGCTGATGATTCCACTGTACTTTACCACATCCTACAAGTAAGGTATTTTGCTCAGTTCTGGGCACCATATTTTAGTAAGGACAATATGAACCAGGCTTTGAGTTTATACCATTGAGAATCAATTGAAGCAAATGAAGATGATTAGACTGAAGAAAAAGAGCAACTAGGTGGCTCAGTGGATAGAGCACTGGACTTGGAATCAGGAAGTCTCATCTTCATAAATTGAAATCCAGCCTCAGATATTTACTAGCTATGTGACCCTGGGCAAGTCACTTAACTCTGTTTGCCTCAGTTTCCTCATCTGTAAAATGAGCTAGAGAAGGAAATGGAAAGCTGCTCCAGAATCCTTGCTGAGAAGAACCCCAAATGGAATCAGAAAGAGTCAGACGCAACTAAAACGACTCAACAACAACAGATGCCTTTAAGTACTTGAAAGGCTATCCCATGGAAGAGGGATTTGGCTGGTTTTGCTTAGTTCCAGAAGGTAGAATTAGAGGTAACAAGTGGGAATTGAAAGAGGTAAATTTGGGATTGACATACAGGAATGATGAACAATTCAAGCCACCCCAGAGCAGAATGGGCTGCCCCCAGACAGCATCTGAACATGTCATAGAAGGGCTTCAAACAAAGGTTGGATGGCTTCTTGTGTTGTATGTATCAGGAATGAGTTGAAGCAGATGGTCACTTCCAACTTGGAAATTCTCTAATTCTGCAATGTAAATTCTGCTAAAACTTGCAATATAAATCAAATTATTTTTATTAGTATCACTGTTATTTCCTCTCAAGTGTTTAAGTATAATCAAAGTAACTTCCAGATTAAATAATCTGTTCTACATTATTTGGACATGTCTCTGAGCTTTCTACAGAGAATCATTTCTGATGGAAGTTATTAAGAAGTCCCCACTGGTATTAATGTCTTTCATTAAATTACATCAATCCATCTAAAAGTTTTTAAATCTACTACAAATACCTAAGCCATCAATCAATGCAAAGGGGAAAGAAGGTCATTTTGAGACAGCAACATTTGAGGTATATTGGAAAGATCTCTATATTTAGGGACAAGTCTTCACTTCCTGGAAGTGCTACTTGCTACTTATGAATTGTGTGACCTTGGGTGAATAGCTTGACCTCTCTGGGCCTCAGTGGCCTCATCTGTAAAATGATGATGTTTGACTAAATGACTTTTAAGGTTTAGTTTTGCTTAAAGTTTACAATCCCATATCGTGGGATGAAAGCAAGGATCTGACGCCCTTTACTTACCTTCATTGCATCAAGGGCCTGTTTGAGGTTTGCCTTCTCAGTGGGATCAGTCGTGTGTTTCACCAGCTCCTGTTATATAGAAGACATTGCTATTTTTTAAAACAACCCTTGAAACAAATGATGGCAGTGTATGTACAAAAAGCCCTTTAAAAGCAAAACCCACTCTACAAATACATAGATACATGATCACTCTTGTAGAGAGAGCTAAGTGGTACAGTGCCTAGAGCATTCAGCTTGTAGTCAAGACCTAAATTTGAATGCTACCGCAATCACAAGCTGTATGACCTCTCAGTCTCAGTTTCTTCAGTGGTAAAATGGGGATAATAATAGCACCTATCTCCCAGGATTGCTATAAAGATCAAATGAGACAACCTAAGTAAAGCACTTTGCAAACCTTAAAGCACTATATAAACATTATTATTATTATTATTGTAAACATCATGAATAAGTCTTATAGAAGCAGAAAAAGAAGTGGACACTGACCAAAAGAAATATTTTGTAATAGGAAAACCCACTAGCCTAAAAAGGCGTGATGATTCTCGAAACAATATATATTTTTCCTTTTGGAAGTAAGAAGTCATTTTCTACAATATGAAAAAAAGGCCATAGCATTCCTTCCCTGGACTGCCAACTTGTAAGTATCCTGACCTACTGGGATTTCATTTTATTATCACTATTTCCTTTCCTTTGGCAAGTTAAAATGGTCATTTTTTAAAAATGTAATGAACCATATATAGAATCCAACGACATGAAAGCATTTCCTGCAACATATTTCAATGCTAGTGAAATGGATTTTCTTGACCATTCTTTTTAATAGAAAAATCAAGAAGAAATTCTGAGAATTTCAAAAATATATATTAGAGATAAAAATATATACAAATATGTTACACAAAAAAAGTTAAGTTAAAAAAACTTTTTAAAAAGGCTGAAGTATTGCTTACTTTATAAAAAAAAAAACATACCTTCCCTATACTTAAGTAGGGATTTGATAACTCCAAAGTTATAAAAGAACCTCTCGGTTTGTTCCTCTGGATGTGTTTTTAGTTCTCTGATGCCTTGGCCACTGATTGACTGCGTATTCCTAATCATTTTTTCATAAACCACAATCTGATTATGTTGCCTTCAGTTTGGGGCTCATAAATGTTTTAATGCACTTTTAAGAAATAATCAAGGCTTGGATTTTTTCTGATTTCTCAGTAGAACAAAATACAGATGACTAATATTTTTATGGACATACTTCAAGAAATTTAATATACAAGACGTACAAAGCAAAGCAGAGTCAAAAATTATATTTCCCGTACAGGTGGTAGATCTTTTTAAGATGACATTTCACAACCATCAACAAGGCTGACAGCCTAATACAGTAAGGCATTTCTTTGGAGCAGAACTAATGAGTCTCCTGGCACAGCTATCAAATTAAATTTATAAGACTCTCCACCCTCATTACAGGGCTAACTGTGGAAACCAAGAGCTTGTGGGTTATAACAAGAATCATCTTAAAATAAATAGGTCTTATTGTAATTTAGTATAGCAGAAAGCAATTCAGAAGATGGTAGAGTCCAGTTGAGTTTATCCTGATGAAGTAAAGAGACTAATGTTGTTATTTCATAAAACTCCTAGTTCACCAGACCTTTTTTAAAGCTACAAATAAAATCTTAGGTGTGGATTGAGGTGCAGAGAGGGATGCTTGACAATCCCATTCAGTTGCTGACAGGTAGAGAATTGCCACGAGTAGAATGAGAATTTGTCAAATTCCACTCCATCCAAGATGCATTTACTAAGCCCCTACTATGTGTGAGGAACTGAGAAAACAAAGACAATATGAAAATAACCCTTACTCTCAAGGAACTTACATTCTATTGAGAGTGGGGACGGGAGAGAACATGTAATTGGATAAGTGTCTATATGCATTGGGGAGGGGGAGTCTGGTTAGATCGGAAGAATCTCTTAAAAAATTGAGGAATTTCTTAAGCAACCTGGTAAAATTGTAGGGTTTGGGAACCATTATTAGCTCCTGACCAGGTTGCTTAGATTTGGACTACCTAGAAACAGGTTAGTTTTACCATAGGGATAAGGTGTTGTTACCATGGTAATACAGATTATTGTGAAAGGTTTGGGGATGTGAATAAATGATTTGCTACCCATTCCAAGCTTGTAACCCCTTTCTGAAAGTCTCATACATCTTTGGGGCTCATCCAGATCTATTCAGTTCCTTTTTGAGCTAGTCTGCTTGACCTAGTATGGGTGAGTTCAGACCTACATTTGGAAGGTATTCTGTTTTACATGGATCCTCTGAAGAGATTTGAAGGTGATCTGTGTCCTGTAGACTAGATAAACTTTTGTCCAGATCTCTATCTAGAATGCTCTATGCCTGAGCAGGGATGGATATGCTAGAGAAATTTATGGGTTATTCCTGTGTGCTGAAGGGACCCATAGTAGGAATTTTCATCTAGGATAGTTGTTTTTCTCATTGGAGAGTAAGAGGGTAATATGCAATCAACCCCAGATCCTGTCCCTTTTAGAAGAGACCAACAAGTATTGGGAGTTCATCTGGCACCAGGTTTCAACTCTAAGGATGAAAGGATGCAGGGATTTTTTTTTCCATTCCTTTTCACTATTTGTTTTCTTACTTTTAGTTGTTTGCTTTTATTTTTACCTTTGTTTTTCTTTCCTAATTGTCTTTGGGTTTTTACACCTATCAAAGAAACAGCAAGTCCTATAGAATTGAGAGCCCCCCAGAATAAATAGGCAGACTTTGTTCATAGGACACAAGGGGGTATTGTTGATCCTGAAGGAGCCAAGCACTAGGCCTTCCATATTTGCCTTCTGCCACTGGGAAATGCCCTGTAACCTCATCAGTTTGATTGAGGAATGCCTTCAATTTGCTCAGGAACTGCCAATAATCTACACCCTATAATTTTATGGGGTGACTTAGGAATCTCCTCAATTTGATCAGTGATTCACATAATCTACCTCTCCCCCCTTCCACATGATATTTTGAGGAGAATATTAATAGCTAATAGAGGGATTAAGGAAGGCTTCCCATAGGAGGTAAAACCAAAACCAAAAGGAAGCCAAGGATTCTAAGAAGTATAGGTAAGGAAGCATTTTACAGAAATGGGAATTAATGACTAATGGCTCTTTTCAGTAGAGCAATTTCTCTTTTTTAAGTAATATAGTCTCTCATCAGGATCAGGGCTTCAGGGAAATGTGAGTTTTCCCAGCTTGAAGGAGAAGTTGGAGGACTTTGGAAAGCCAGACTGGGAAGCCAGAAATGAGAGTTTCCAGTGAGAAGTGTGGACATGGGATACAGTAGGGGCAGTCAATGGCAAATGAAAGACTGAACTATTCTGGAATGATTATAATTAGGAGCAGCTGGATCCTTGCCTATCTTGTCAATCAATTTAGGTTGTCATCTTCTTAGACACAACTTGATGTTTACCTTGAAAAATGTGTTTGCCTCCTAGCCCTGTTGGGATCTGGTGAGTTTATCCACTCTCCTTTTCACCACCACTCTCCCTTACCTCCTCTATCCAATTATTACCTGTTAAACTGTTTGTGTTCTTTGAAGCCTTGTTTCTTGCTGTTTGTACTTTAATGATAGTTTTCATCCACACAAAGATAACCTAATTTGTATTGTCTTTTGAGCAATGTTTGATCTGGAGGGTGTGAGGGAAAAGGGCAAATGAAGTTACGTGGGAGTTTGTTAACTATATACTACATAGTTTGATGGTTAGAGAAAACATTTTTCCCTAGTTTGGGGCCCTGGGCTTATTAAATTCCTTTAATAATCAGCTTTACAGAGTTCCCCAAAATAGCAAGGGCAAAGGATAATGTGAACCCAAGAGATAAAATGCCCTGCTGACTTTATAGAAAAACAACAACAACAACAACAACAATAAACCAAAGTGTATATTAAGCTCTCTAGCAACACCCAATTTCTTCAAAGAAATGGGAGCAGAGAGGGGAATCACTTCAAATTACATACCTGGAGCAGGAGATGGTACTTCAGAACCCTCTGCATAGGAACAACAAGTAAATCTCGCAGAGTGAATTTCCCATTGTTTGCCCTCTTGGAACATTCCTAATGAAAGATTTGCTCATTAATAATGTACCTCTTTATGAAGGCACAATGTTAACATTCAAATGGGGGGGAGGAAGGTGTTCTTTAAATAATTAGCAATCGATTTTGTATTCTAAACACAGTGAGTACCTTTGTTATGTAACATGTTCTTCTCAAGCCAGCAATAGTTGGTATTATCCTGAGGTAGAATGGAAAACGGGATGGGAGAAAAAAATGTGGAAGATTCTCTCTCGAAAAAACAGGAAGAATAGCAATGACTTTGCTAAAGGTAGCTCATCAGGATAATAGATCATGCCTCAGATAAAAACAACATGGAGTACGTTTGGGCGGGGACAAAATATAAGGACTTTTCTTCATTTGCGTAGGAAAAAGAAAAGATTAAAAAAAGATAGGGGATAGCAAATAGACACAAGAAGTAAGGCAACTCTAAAGTAATGCATTTTGAAAAAGTAAAATGAGAATGCCTTTTAAACTGTCTGTTTCTTGTCTTAAAATGAGCCTTTGTTGAATAGAGGGCTAGGAGCCCCAGGTCTTTCAGGCGCTATTAGAGGGGAAGTCCCAAAAAACAAATGAATTTTGATGAAGTAGGTTGCTATCTAATCAAAGACTGGACATCTAGGATGCAGGCCCAAGCATACTGGGCTTTTCAATAGAGAACAAAAACCCAGAACATCTGGAGCTTTCCAGGCCGACCTACAGAAGCACAGAATCTCAGAATTGGAAGGGACCTCCAAGGTCATTTAGCACAACGTGTACCTAATCAAGAATTGTCTCTAAATTTTTTCCAGTAGAATATAAATTCCTTGAAGACAGGAACTTTTTTTTTTTGGTATATGTATTCCCCGTGCTTAGAAACATGCTTTGCCCATGGTAGAACCCTAATAAAATTCAGTGATTCAATCAGCAAGCATTTATCAAGTACCTGCTATGTCCTAGGCACTGTGCTACCTGTTCACAATACAAAGACAAAAATGAGACAGTCCCTGCCTTCAAGGAGATTACATTTAGGGGAAACCAACATTTACAAATATCATAGATACAAAATCCATACAAAGTAAATGCAAGGTAAGTACAAAGTAATTTGAATTGAAGATCCATGATCCAGCAGCCATCCAGTTTGCAAAAAACAAACAAACAAACAAACAAAACCAACTCCCTCTTTCCTGAAGCACTCCATTACATATTATTTTTGGCCATCACTACTGATTAGGAAAATTTCCCTCATATTATATCAACCTAAAACGTGCCTCTTGGTAATTTTACCTGGTGCTCCCAGATCTGTTGTTTGGAGCCAAATAGAAAGTCTAATTTTTTTTACCATGTGGCAATTTTTCTTAAAATATGTGAAAAGAACTACAATAATCCCGCTCAGCTTACTTTCCTTCAAATTTAATACTCTCAATCCCTTCCATTGACCCTCATTTCCTTAGCACAGTCCCTAATACTCTAAATATCTGGACCACTCCCTCAGGGCCAAAGCAGCATGAGGATTTGTTTCCTTTGGTCTTAGACCTCGAAGGAAGGCAGGGTCAAGAAAATTGAACTAGATTCTTTTGAATTCAACAAAGAGGTTCAGAGAAAATATCTGTCTTATCTTTCTTTCTGGTTCTGCTTCTGATGCTCCAGACTCATCCATCATGCCTCAGCTGCCTTCTCCTGCTGAAATTTCCTTATCCCATCTGGCCTTCTCACTTGGGGCCATTCATCTGCCACTATGGCCCCCTTCTCCCATTAGTAAGTTCTCCTGGAGACTTCATTTTGAGAAACGGCCCAGGCAAGCCATCCTTTTTCATTGTTCTCCCATCTCCCACCCTTTTCAGCTCCCTTTTATCTGTCATCTTCCCCCATTAGAATGTAAGCTCCTTTTGGGCAGGGTCTCCCTTTTTTCATGCATTTGTATCTCTCATGCTTTACACAATGGATCATACTAAGTTTTAAATAAATGGTTGTTGACTTAACTCTGCCAGGCTGTGAGGGATAAAAAGAAGCAGCAGCCATAGTCCCCTCCCCCATGAAACTCCCAGTCCAGTAAGGGAGAAATGACAAGCACACAAGGAGCTATAATATAGTATGAAAGAATAATATGAGAAGTGCAAAATGTAGAGGGAGAAAAATTTCAGGTAGTATCATAATGGGAGTACAAGAAATGTTTAGGTGTAAACACTTCCACTTTTAGGACAGTTCTTTATGTCCCTTTCCTTTTTTTTTGTTCTTCTCCTACCCCATATAAATTGTTTTAAGTGATATTTCTTGGAGTTCTCCTTATCTATTAAAATGAATTAATTCTTCCAGCAAGACATGATTCTGGAACTTCTCATACCCTCTGTCTGACCTCTCCAATGTACTTACTCATATCCTAATAATAAAAAAAATTAGCTCATATTACTACAGTGTTCAAGGATTTACAAAGCATTTTATATACCTTTTCTTATTTGATCCTCACATATTCTTATAAGGTGCATACAAATAAAGACTATGCCCTCAGGAGCTAAGCCATCCAGTTTGGTGCTTTCTGGGATAGTGCATCCCCTTCTTCAACCAAGCTGGCTTCTAAGTTACAACAAAATGCCCTATTATTTTCCAGCTCTTGCTCTCAGAACTGAATCCAATCAAAACTATTATTGCCTCTGGAAAGTTCTTGCCTATCTTATTGTACTCTTTATCTCTGTGACTTCTCAAACAAAACACCTGTCCCTGGATACTACTCCTCATTAGAATATATTCTCCATGAGGGTAGGAAATTCTTCATTATTGTGTTGGCACAGAGTAAGCACTTAAATGGGGCAGCTAGGTGGCACAGAGAATAGACTGTCTGACCTGGAGTCAGGAAGACTAATCTTCCCCAGTTCAAATCTAGCCTCAGACACTTACTAGCTGTGTGACCCTGGGCAAGTCACTTAACCCTGTTTGCCTCAGTTTCCTCATCTATAGAATGAGCTGGAGAAGGAAATGCCAAACTAATCTAATATCTTTGCCAAGGAAACCCTAAATTGGGTCATGAAGAACCGGACATGACTGAAAAATGACTGAGTAACAAGCAAAAGCACTTAAATACTTTTTCCATTTATTCCTTTATTATTAACCCTATTTTGCTGATAAAACCAACACACATAGAAGTTAAATATTTACTACGATCATATAGTTAGTGTCAGATGTATGATTCATACCCAGATCCTTTTTGGTGCTAAGTCTAATGCATTTTCTACCATACCACACTGTATTTCTCTAGTACTAAACTCAATCCCAGCCACCCAAAACACTGCACAGACCGTAAATTCTGTGAAGACAAGAGTCTGTATTGTTTCCTATTTGGGGCACGTAGCTGTTTATTGAATTGAATTATGCACATTGTACTCTTTTACTTTGTCAATGAAAAGTTGAATTTGTTTCCAAAGGAGGTTCCTGAAGCTTTAGATCCTGCTCACCTGAGGAGAAGCTAACTGTTAAAAGTGACACCCCCCTCTCCTGAATTTTTAGAGCACTTTGAGCCTCCCTTCACACTCCATTGTGTATTAAATTGCTGTGCTCTGGATCTCCCCAACTAGATTGTGATCTTCCTGAGGCCAAGAAGTGCATCTTATTCCTCTTTTTATCCTCCACAGAGCCTAGCACCTGAAGCACCTTGCAACACATTTAGCACTCGATTAACTCTTGCCGGATGAATCAATGAATATAGTTTTGGCTACCAAGGATGTTGGAGTGCCATCTCATGGCCACTTGAGCAAACTGCGGGCTGCCTGATTCAAGCAACCCTCGGAAGGAAAGGGGAAAAAAGAAGAAAAGAAAAGAAAGAAATATGAGCACATCCTGCTAACTACCTTCTATACTATGACAGACGACACTTCATGAACACTTAATATAGACCTGTTGTTTGACTGATTTCTAAGGAGTTTCAGAGACAAGGAATAAGTGTGAAGGTGATATGTGTTGCAGAAAAACCTGCCATGGGTCCCTACAAGTTTATCTCTGTCAATGGCCCTGGGAAAGCCTCTTAGAGTAGCTAGGATAAAAATGAGGAAATTTCAGGTGTGTGTTGGAGCCAGCTTGAGCATTCCAGTCGATTGTTAAATTTTCAGTGCCACCATTTACACCTTTGAATTCACCAAACTCTATAAATTAGGGTTTGAGTTGTAGTTTTGTTGATTATCTAGCCCAGAGGTATCAACTACCAAGTAACCAGATTAAAATATAATTGGGGAACATTTAACAAAATTAATAAAAATCCAATAAAACATTGAAAACATTACATATTGTAACCAAGTCAATATAAGGCCCACAGGGAACTTATATATGGTTTAGTGGTCTCCTTTTCAATTTGAGTTTGATACCACTGTTCTAGACATAAGAAAGTAATTGAGAAAAACGTTAATTCCGACTAAACTTAAAAGTGTGTCCCATGCAATAAGAAAAAAAAATCTTTTTTCTGTTGAGCTAGTTGTTAAACATTTATCAGCACATTCCTGGGAAACTTGGTCAGGAACAATGGTCACTGGCTGAACTAGATGAAGCTGAGGGTATTCCCATGAGAAATCAAAATACTGCCCCAGGTCCCTAGTTTCCTATAAGATTCTCTTGTGTTAATTCTTATGGCCTTGCTTTGGGAGGGCCTTGAACTGAGTCCAGCCAGGGTCATCATGATGGATGATTGAACCTTCTTTCACAGGAAGAGTAAAGGCTTAGAAAAGGTAGCGCTGAGGAAGGCAGTATAAAAGGGGAATTCAGATATTGAGAATAGAGAAGTAGTAGAATGCGACTAGCCAATACCAGGAGCCAGAAGAATTGGCCAAGTCAATGAAGCAAATAAATAAATAAATAAATAAATAGCAAGGCAGAAGGCAGTGTTGAAGACCAAAGCATAGCATGTGCCAAAAAAGGGAATGGCAAGAGGCAAGGTGGGCTTTAAGGTTGGGAGAGATTGGAAATGGGTGATAGGCAAATGTGGCCTTCTAGGTCCCTAGGGTGGCTTTTTGACCAAGTCCAGGTTTTACAGAACAAATCCTTTCATTAAGAGGATTTGTTCTGTGAAGTTTGGATTCAAAGGCCACAGGTTCCCCACCCTTGGGCTAGACAAAGAGTGGTACATGTGCAAGAGAACTGGCATTGAAATCATAGGACCTAGGTTCAAATCCCACCGATGTCTGGCATTAAGCAAACTACTTAGCTTCCCTGGATAGCAGAGAAAGTGGAGGGATGGAAGGCATAAGAAGACTGTAAAGGTACGTAGGTCAGGCAGGCAGTTATCAAAGTCTTTGAATGCCAAACAGAGGATATTATATTTGATCCTGGAGGTGATAGATAGCCGCAGGAAGTTATTGAATAGAAGAGCAGCATGGTTACAGCTGCATTTTAGGAAGATCACTCAGACAGCTACTAAACAGAAGAGGAACTAGAACTCTGGAGAGACTTGTAGCAAGTACCACCCCAGGAGTGAAGTGATGAGGACCTGAACCAAGAGGGTGACAGTGGCAGAGGAAAGAAGGAGCCATATATGAGAAATATTATAAAGGTAACATTGCCAGGTCTTGGCTACAGACTGGAAATGGAAGAGGGAGGAGTTCAGGATTCCTCATCAATTTAGAGGGTTGAAGGAGGTGTGAACTAGAGTGCTTGGCTATGAGACTGCAGGGAAGGAGACAGAAGTAAGAGATGTTGGGAAGGTAAAATTAATCAAACTTGGTAACTGATCATATGGGGTTGGGGAGAAGAGAAGGAAGAATCAAAGACAGCTCTGAGCTTAGAAATGCAAGCGATTGGGTGACTGGTGGAGCCCTCAACAGACATAGGGAAGTTTGATTGCAAATAGTAGGTTTAGGGGGAAGGTGATGAGTTCTGTTTTGGACACTCTGCATTTGAGTTCTCAATGGGAAATTCAGAAGGGGATATTCAATAGGCTATTGATAATGGGTGACTAGAATTCAGGGGAGAAATTAGGGCTAGATATATAGCTATGTGGGCAGCTAGGTGGTACAGTGGATAGAGCACTGGGTTTGGAATCAGGAAGACTCATCTTCCTGAGTTCAAAGCTGGCTTCAGACACTTACTAGCTGTGTGACCCTGGGCAAGTCACTTAACCCATTTGCCTCAGTTTCTTCAACTGCAAAATGAACTGGAGAAGGAAATGGCAAACCACTCCAGTATTTTTGCCAAGAAAACCCCAAATGGGGTCGTGAAGAGTCAGACACAACTGAAACAACCAAAAACAAAAAAATATAGATTTGGGAGTCATTTATAACACATCCTTAAGAGCTATGAGCCAAAAAGATAAGAGGGTCCAGGATAAAATTCTGGGGAGCACCTTCACTAAAGAGGTGAAATGGGGAAGTGAGAGGAGAATGGATAATGTTCCTGAAATGGGAATTGAGAAAGACCAAATTAAAAGGCTTTGATTTTAATTCTTTTAAGGAATAATCTTAGTGATAACCATAGTATACTTAGATAGAGCAGGTCTCAGAGTCAGAAAGACCTGGGTTCAAGTCTCCTTTTTGACATATACAAGCTACATGACTATCTTTTGCCTTTCTTTCTCTCTCCAACATTTAGCACAATGCCACACACGTAGAAGGAGCTTAATAAGTGAGTATATAGCACAACCTTTTCACAAGTGAGTATGTATTACAAGGCCTTCATAGTGATAGGAAGATGAATCACTTGGTAGGTAACTGGCTCATCTGAATAAAGAGAATTAACTATTCAAGCAGGCTGGGAAATGAGAATTAGGAAATGGTTCTAAGATAAGTTTATTCACCTCACAAAGAATATTTTTCTCTAAGAGATGAGCACCAGAAACCACTTCAGTTGGGGCATTTACACTTTTTTTTTAAGTCTTTGCAGGTCAAAACCCATTACAATAAACTCCCAGAAACGATCTCAATTCTTCCTGCCCTGAAATTCCATTGTATTTGCTACAGTCGAAAATAAGCTGGCCATCGGCCTAGACTTGATTATCTTTGCATTTTGCAGAAATTCCCATTCAAATGCTATTTCTCAAAATGGGATTTGACCTCTGTTATAATCACATTTCTGACAACTTAATACATTTAAATCAACAGAAAATTCACTGTAATGGCCCAAGATCGCATCTTTTCACATTTCCCTAAAAATGACTAGCTGAAGCATTTTCAAGGGATGATGCAGAAGATCGAACGTAGCTACCTGATTGTTAACAGAAAGACCAATTTGAAGAGGCCAACTGAAAAAAAACAGATCTTGGTCTATTCAAGTCTGTTCAAGAAGAACACAGATACAGGAATGGAGACAATTAACATATTATAAATGTGAGGATTGCATTTGAATGCTGAGACAAAGCCACTGTTCACCTGTTTCTTGCCATGCATGAACAAACAAATTTAATCCAAAGATAATGGTGAAACCTTATTGTAACCAATCATTTCTCTATCCTCTCTCCTTTGGTATCAAACATGATACTAATATTGCTAAGACAGAAAATAAAAAGATTTTGAATTTCATTTTAATTCTTTTAAGTGGAAATGTAAAGTGGACAGAATGGTGTAATTGGATGCATCACAAAATCTCAGAGTTAGAAGAGACCTCAGTGGTCATCTAGTTTAACCAGTAAGCAAATGAGAATCCCCTCCCCGCCAAAAAAAAGTGCATTTATTAAGTGCCTTCTATGTTCCAGGAACTGTGCTAAGAACTTCACAAATATTATTTCATTTGATCCTCGCAACAACCCTGGGTGGCAGGGGATGTTGTTATTATTCCCGTTTTACCATTGAGGAAACTAAGGCAGACACTGGTTAAATGAATCTCATAGCTAGTGAGTGTCTGAGGCTAGGTTTGAACTCAGATGGACCCAGCACTGTGCCATCCAGCTGTTCTCTATCATGACTATGCTGAGATGAGCATTGCTGGCTTCCTTGCTATTCCTCACACAAGATACTCCATCTTTGGGAATTTTCCCTGGCTTTCTCCCATGCCTGGAAATCTCTCCTTCCTCTTCTCTATTTCCTGATTTTCCTGACTTCTTTCAAGTCTCAGCTAAAATCCCACCTATAGGAAGCCTTTCTCATTCCCCTTCATGCCAGTTCCATCCCTCTGTTGATCATCTCCAATTTATCCTGTATCTCCCTTATTTGTACATAGCTGCCTGCATGTTATCACTCCCATTGGACTGTGAGCTCCTTGAGAGCAGGGACTGTTTTATGTCTTTCTTTGTATCTCCAACCTTTAGCACAATGCCTGGCACATAGTAGGAGCTTAATAAATGTTTATTTACTAAGTGACTGATGCTCACTCATCAAGCTACTGATGGCAGACCATCAGTGGAGGAATACCTACTACCCACCCACATAGCTCATTCCATTTTTTGCATCATTCTGATTTTTGGAAAGTTCTTCCGAAATTTGCCTCTGTACAACTTGGGCCCAGGGCTTCTCGTCCTGCCCTCTCAGTCCAAACAGAAAAGCCTGTTCTGATTCAACACTTTGATACTCAATACTTCCTCAGCCCCCTCAGCTGCATCTCCCCTATGATGAAGGTATGGGGGGCACAACAATAAACTCCTCCCAAAATTCCCTTTGTAGAGGGCTCAGGATTGTCCAGCTAATTCCATTTCCCATCAGCTGCTCTGTTTATTTCCGACTCCACTAACATCATGTCTCCAATTAAACATCATGTCCCCCTACATTGGGTACCCTCTGGTGGTCCTGCCCTCCTTTTCAGCTTCATCTTCTGCATCGTATTTCCTCTTTAGATTGTAAGCTCCTGAACATCAGGGACTGTCTTCCTTTTTCTTATTTTTATCCCTAGAGCTTAACACAGTGTCTGGCATATAGTAGGTACTTAATAAATGTTTATTGACTATTGTCTACTCTCTTTTTCACAGTAAACCTTCAAATTCTTAAAGATGGTTACCATGTACCCAGCCAAATTTCCTCTTCTCCAGGCTAAATATTCCTTTAATCCATTTTCACATGAATGAGAGTGAATTTGAGACCTTTCCCCATCTTCACCCATTTCTGAATACTTTTCAGCTTACCAGTATCCTTTCAAAAACATGGCATCCATAAATCAACATAATATTCCAGGTGAAGTCTTTCCAGGGTAGAGTACAATGGTATTGAATTCAGTTACAAGTCCCAGATTTGAATCGTGTCTCTTTCACTACTACCTGTGTGATCATGGGCAAATCATTTAAACTCACTGAGGTTCAGGTGTTTGTTTTTTAGGCTTTTTTTTTTTCATTTGTAAAATGAGATTGTTGAAATACCATAATACAATGATTCTAATTTCTCTGATGGAAGTTCTCTACTGAACAATGAAAGAGGTACAAGGAGGCTTTAAATTAGGAAAAGGTTGTTTGCTGAAAGTGCATTTCTCCATTTGTGGCTTGGAATTAGAACCAATTTTCCTACAGAAATAGAAGTTAGTTTCCCCAGACTAGGCCACAAAAGGCTACTTAACTTAAAATATTATAATACCTAAGGTTCTCTCAAACATATTCCCAGAAGTATGTTAAAGAATCATCATATAAGGACCTTAGGCCGAATCTGAGTTACAATATCATCACAGATCAGCCCTTAGGACTAATTGCTAGATTCAGGGGCAAGTGCCAAGCATAGCCACATATTATGAAATACTCAGGAATTTGGGTGATGGGGATCACAGACATGTCACATTTGTACCCACTCCCTAAAATACTTGAAATCTAACCTAACGTAGCAGACAGGGCAGCTCGGTGACATAGTAGATAGAGTGCTGGGCCTGGAGTCTGGAAGACTCATCTCCCTGAGTTCAAATCTGACCTCAGGCACGTACTAGCTGTGTGACCCTGCACAAGTCACTTCACCCTTCTTGGTTCAGTTTCCTCATCTGTAAAATAAGCTAAAGAAAGAAATGGCAAAACACACCAGTATCTTTGCCAAGGAAACCCTGAGTAGGGGTCATGAAGAGTCCGACATGACTGAAAAACAACCGAACAGCAATAACACGTATGTACAAATCTCCTCTTCTAGATCACAGAAGAAAGGAACCCACCATCCTTTATCTTCCCACTTGTGTCTAGCATTCGGCCTTGCAGATAGAAGGCACTCAATAAAGGCTTGCTGCCTGAATGTATCTATTACATAAAATGAGTCATATTTGTTTTCTAAAGCAGTCTATCAAAAATCATCAGGATCTTGACATTAGATTTAAAATGAGAAC
>NW_020951391.1:3970448-4073373 GCF_900497805.2 Vombatus ursinus | reverse complement strand
TTTTTTTTTTTCCATATGACATTAAAAGAAAAAGATAAGGGCACCTCGAGTTTCAACTTGACATCTTCTTTTGTCTTAGAAATAAAGTCTAAACCAGAGATGGCTGACTCCACTCCACTGCAGTACTGCCCATAAATAACCAATCTGAAAGGAAAAAAAAGGACAAAAAGGGGGAAAAAAAGAAATAGAAATGAATACCAAAGGACCAGAACGAAATGGGAGGCAGAGAGACAGAATATCTGTCTACATAAAACCACAATTAAGAAAATCTACAACGATTTAACTACTAATCAATCTACTAATTGGCTACTAATCAAGTTAGCACTAACCACTAAATAGCAACTAATCAACCAATTAACGAATCTTTATTAAGTGCCTACTGTGGCAGGCACTGCGGCAGCAATTAGAAGTAGGTAGGTGGTGTAGTATGGTTAGAATCCTGGACCTGGGAGTCAGGAAGACCTGAGTTCAAATGTAGACTAGCTGTCTGACCCTGGGAAAGTCACTTAACCTCCATTTGCCTCAGTTTCCTCAACTGTAAAATAGCAATAATAACAGTACCTATCTTTCATTTTCAGGGTTGTTGTAAGGACCAAATGAGATAATATTTCTAAAGCACTTAGTACAGTGCCTGGTGCATAGCAGGTGCTTAATACATTGTTATTCCTTCTCCTTCCCCTCCCACCCCTCTGCTCCTCAAAATAAGAAAGTATTTGTATATCCATGAATATGAACTTGGCCTAATATAATTGAAGGCTTATCAGCTTTATCCAGCTTTTAGCACAATTCCTGGCACATAGTAAGCACTTAATAAATGTTTATTGATTGATTATTGATTGATTATCAGAGGTGTATTAAACATTGTCACTTTAACTGTGGCATATTTGAACCTCAGTTTTCCTATGTAGCTTGATAGTTACCATCTGTGCCTTTTCACAGGTGATCCCCCATGCCTGGTTCATACTCCCCTTACTCACCTGTACCTAGCTTCCTTCAAGTCATGTCTCATTCACCACCTTCTTCATAAAACCTTTCTCAATCCTCTCAGTTACAAGTATTTTTTTTTAATTTCATGATATTATAGTGTATTACTTTTTATTTTGGAGAGAGAATGAAGGAAACAGACTAGTCATTTCGTTAGCATGGAAACTCCCATTTCCTACGCAGGAAGCTCCTCTTACCATTATAGATCAAAACCTGCTCTTAAATTTACAATCTTAGAGCACTGGGGGGCATTGAGAAGGTTAAGTGCTCAAGGTCACACAGGCAGTATATATCAGAGGAAGGATTTGAACCCAGTTCTCCATTCATTATACCATGCTGCCTTTCTGCTATTATACATATAATACTTGCTTCTCTGTCTACATATTGGATAGTATAGGCTCATTTTTGGTTTTGTATAGCAGACCCCTCACCATAGCTAGGAAGTGAGTGGCCAAGCTCAGGTTTTGATTGGAAGAGACTGAGAAGAAAGTCACACACCCTTCAGACACTAGAAATGTGATCAAGGTCAGAGAAGAGAAGATGGAATCAGTGAATGTTCCCTTTGTAGGACCCTGTTTGTAAGTCTACTTCCCCTGCTTGATGAGACATGACAAGGAGCAGGCAGAAGCCCCTATCAGTAACAGGACACCAAATAGAAAAAACCAGGCTCCTGTCACCCATACCTAGTACCATATCCTGACCACAGCAGGCATTTAATCCTGGTGAATTGAATTTAATGTATAAAATGAAGAGAATGGCTTAGATGATTGCAAGAATGACTTCGATGATTTCAAAAATGGCTTCTGGAATGGTTTCCCTTTCAATCTAAGAGTCACTGAAATCCCTGAGTAGTAATGCTATTAATAAGAAGAACTCATATTTCTAAAGAGCTTTCATATTTACTAAGTACTTTCTAATAGTTATCTACAAAGTAAGTAATAGAGGCTTTCTGATTCTCATTTTAAACATGAATAAAAGGCAATATCCAAATTATCCCCAAAGAGCTATAAAATTGTGCATACCCTTTGATCCAGCAGTACCATTGCTAGGTCTATATCCCAAAGAAATCCAAAAAAAGGGAAAAGCAACTATTTGTACAAAAATATTTATAGTAGCTCTTTTTATGGTGGCTAAGAATTGGAAATTGAAGGGATGCCCATCAACTGGAGAATGGCTAAACAAGTTGTGATATATGATTGTAATGGAATATTATTGTGCAGAAATAGCAGGTAGGATGATCTCAGAAAAACCTGGAAAGACTTACACGCATAGTGCAGTGAACAGAACCAGGGGAATGTTGTACACAATAACAGCAATATTGTTCAATGAAGAACTGTGAATGACTTAGCTATTCTCAGCAATACTCAGCAATACTCAACAATCCCAAAGGACTAATGATGAAGCATACTATCCACCTCCAGAGGAAGAATTGATATTTTTGAATACAGACTGAAGCATGCCATTTTTCACTTTCTTTAATTTTTTTCTTTTATTTGAATCTTCTTGTACAAAATGACTAATATAGAAATGTTTTACACGGTTGCACATGTATAACCTATATCAGGGAGAGGAGAGGGGAAGGAGGAAAGATAGAATTTGGAACTGAAAACTTTAAATAAGAATGTTTTTAAAAATTGAAAATATATATATATATTTCTTGAGAATAAAAAAGGCATTGTCCAAAATAAAGAGAGGTTTAGAAGGAGAGGTGGTTTGCTCAGACTGACAGTTTAGCCCCAGTAATAATGTCCAAGTGACATTATTTATAGAAGTGTTTGGATTTTCACGTACTTTAACAGGGAAAAATAGAGGTAAAAAGATCATTTGAAATTAATCTAAAAAAGATATCAATTGTAAGAGCAGCATGATAGAGTGGATGCAAGGAAGCTAGGTAGTGCAGTGGTTAGAGTACTGGACTTGAAATCAGAAGACTCATCTTCCTGAATTCAAATCTGGCCTCAGAAACTTATGTGTGACCCTGGGCAAGTCACTTAACCTGTTTGCCTCAGTTTCCTCATCTGTAAAACGAGCTGGAGAGGGAAATGGCAAACCACTCCAGCATCATTGCCAAAGAAACCCCCAAAGGGGTCCTGAAGAGTCAAACACAACTGAAAAACAACTGAACACCAAAGTGGACAGGATATCATTCTTTCAGTAAGTATTCTAATCCTCCCCTCCCCACTTAGATATTTGGTAGTTATGTGACTCTGGAAAAGTTATTTTACCTTGGTTTCCTTATCTGCAAAATGGAGATATTGGTATCACCTACCTTATAGGGTTACCGTGTTGATCAAATGAGACAGTATATGTAAAGTACTTCGCAAACATTAAATGTGCTATATAAATGTAAGTCATTATCATAAGACCTCCCTATTAATACAGAAGTTTGTTTTTACGTTACTAATCTGTGCATGCCAACATTGAGAGATGTTACTCAAATAAAGATATCATTTGCTGGGATGCAGAATCCAGTCCTTTTATATGTTTTTGATAATAATAGTGACTCTACCCATATTCCATCCTTTCTACTTGTCTATTGCGTGTTGTCTCCCTCTCCACCTTCCTTGAGAGTAGGGACAGTCTTGTTTTCTTGTTTTTGTCTTCTTAGTGCTTAGCACAGGGCCTGGCACATTAAGCACTTAATAAATAGCTGTCCATCATCAACCTATGTCTCTATTATCTATTTCTGTAAAATGAGATAACATGTAGGGTGCTTTGCAAACCTAGTACTTGTAAGTAGTATATCTTAAGATTCAATCATTCTATCTTATAGATAGAATGATTGTATCTTAAACCCTGCTCCAAAACCCTACATCCCATTTGTATAACTGCTTTCTTCACTAGTTGTTAACTTTCTATATGTGATTTTGCTCTTTCCATCTCCTCCTTATCTCCTCTCCAAAGCCTTCCGTTGGAAAGGGCAATGAAAACATTATCTATGTCCCTAAAGTTTTCACTTTCTTGACCTAATTTGTAGGTTCTTTTTTTTGGTAAGTAGGGGTAATTTGTCTCTATATGATCAACACGCTAATGGGCAGTGGTCCTCGAAAAGGCTTTCTGTTACCTCTGAGATATGCACCCTGGGAAGACGAGGTCTTTTGATTCTTTGTGTCAGTCCAGGTACATAGCTATGGCTGTCCGGAGTATCTCCTTAACAGACAGTTGACAACCAACGTAAGTCTTAGTAAAGGAAAACTCACTTTTGTTATATAAACAATATCGTCACATAGATATATTGTTTTTTGTTTGTTTGTTTGATAGGTTGGTTGTTTTTGTTTTGTTTTGTTGTTTTGTTTTGTTTGCTTGTTTGTTTGTTTCATGCTAAATAGAAACCCATGCCTGGAATGCTCTCCATCGTCACCTCTTGGCTTTCCTGGCTTGCTTCAAAAAGTC
Organism: Vombatus ursinus; assembly: GCF_900497805.2. Classification (NCBI taxonomy): domain Eukaryota; kingdom Metazoa; phylum Chordata; class Mammalia; order Diprotodontia; family Vombatidae; genus Vombatus; species Vombatus ursinus. Next base: position 4,068,996 of record NW_020951391.1, on the reverse strand, counting down.
CGAGTTAAAATCCCACTTTCCACAAGAAGTCTTTCCTGATAGCCCTTAAATCTAATCCCTTCCTTCTGTTGACTGTCTCCAATTAATTCTGTAAGTAGCTTGTTGGACATGGTTGTCTATGTGTTGTCACCCCCATTAGACTTTGAGCTTCTTGAGAGCAAGGACTGAATGTTGTTTTCCTTTGTATTCCCCAGTACTTAGCACAGTGCCTGGCATACAATAGGCATTTAAAAAATGATTATTCACTGACTGACTACTACACACAGTAGATACTTTAATCCATTTTCTTGAGTTTAATCTAAACCAATCTCCTACTTTTTTATATGCAGAAACTGAGGCACAAAGAGAAAAAAGTGACTCAAAATCACACATTTATGGGAAAGCTATTAGGACTAGATCCCAGATCATCTGTCTCTCCTTCCTGTGTTCTTTACCCCATACCACAAAGATTCTGGGGGGGCGGGAAGATGCACCCATAATGCTGCAAGAATCCATTACCTTGAGATTAAGAAGTTTGTGTTTAACTGACTGGAACATAGCCAGATGTAGAAGAGGCTGATTAAATAATGATTTTCATTTCAGCCTTGGCACAAAGCACAGATGCTTCCAATGGTGGCCCATGTCGGGTCAAATGAGCAATGTAAAGGTTAAAATATTGTAAGTTTCTTTTCCCTTAAGAACTCTGCCTAATATGTTGGCCAACTATGATTCCAGAGGGATTAAGGATGAAGAATGCTACTCACCTCCTAACAGAGAGTTGATAGATTCATGAACATGGCCAACATGAGAATTCATGTTGCTTGCCTATGTATATTTGTTATGAGGGTTTTATTTTTCTTTCTTTTTTTCCAGTTGGGGAAGAGATAGGCCAAAAAGAAAAATAAATGCTTGTTAACTGAAAAAATAATTTTTAAAAATTACCTTTCCTTGTAGTTAATGAAAATTTGATATAAATTCTGGTCATTTTTATTGACAATGGAGTCATTAATCTCTTGCGTCAGGCTTCGGTGAACTTTCACTAGTTCCTTGAAAAAAGAAAATAATATCACAGAACATCAATAATCAAATTCTTCAAGAACCCACCTTCCTTAGCCCACCCTATCACCCACACCCTAACAATACAAAACTCAAATTTTGGTTGGAGTTGCCACTCATCACTGAGTTGATTTATCTGTCCATATAAATCTGCCAATATCAGGGTTGTAGATATATTTTTAAAGAAATAAATCACACATGGGAAATAGCAGACTTTGCCTTGAAACATCAGTGTCCATGCAAAAAGAGAAATTAATTCATTAGGTATTAAGAGCTAATTTATCCACCATGCAAAAATATATGTGGCTCCTTTTTATCCACTTTATAATCATTTATAATTTTTAAATAAAATTAGTCAAGTGCTTAATGTTTCATTGACAAGAGAAAGTAACGATTATGTCCCTGGGTGTGAAAAATTAGATTTGTACATTGGTCAATTAGTGGTATCCTTATGCTAAGCTAATAGCAGTCACACTAAATTGCTTAAAACATCAGACAGTTAATGGCAGAAAGAAAGAGCTAATAAATTTGACTAAATAGTTGAGTAGAGCTACTCAACAGCCAGAAGCTCACAATTTTTCTGAAAGGCAAATAATTTCGAAACTTCAGGCAGAAAATGCATGTCATAACTGAAAAGAGATAGACACCTCCTTTATTTGAATCAAGGACTTGATTTTCCCATTATCCCCTCCTTGCTGCCTTCGAGCATACCTTGGCTTAAAAGACTAATTTTTGCATAGGAAAATGAAAATAAAACCAGAGTTATTTGTCCCTGTCATTTTGTTGAGATAACTATAAAATCCACAATAATTGGAATGTCAAATGGTTCCTAAGATCAGAAGGTGTAATCTAGGAGGTTCTACATCTCAAGTTTTCTAGGACAAGCATTATTTTTTGTATGCTGAAAGGCAATTTGACATCATGAGTACTTCTGCCCACTATGTGAAAAATCAATGTGTGTGCATGGGAAGACATAAATGAACGGAGGCAGAGTATAGTAAGCAGAACCAGGAAAACAATACATGAAATGACTACAATGAAAATGAAAAGAACAACAAATTAACCTCAACTGAACACTGCAACATCATAATAACCAAACTTGAGCTCAAAGAAGTGATAAGGGAAGGACTTTACCAGCTTCTATATAAAGGGGGCCTATGGGTATAGAAAACTGCACATATCAGACTGTCTATATCTTCATTAATTTTACCGAATTGTCCTTCCAACCTTCCTTATTTTTTCATCCTTTTCATAAGGGTTGACTCTCTGGGAAAGAAATAGTAGGAGGTAATACATTAGCATATTTTTGGATAGAGTCTTATAATAATAACAGCTCACATTTACATAGCACTTCAAGGTTTCCAAAGTGCTTAATATATGCTATCTCATTTGATTATCACAATAACTCTATTTTTTGTTGTTCAGTCATTTCAATCATATCTGACTCTTTATGACCCCATTTGAGGTTTTCTTGGTAAAGATACTGAAGTGCTTTGCCATTTCTTCCTCCAGCTCATTTTACAGATGAGGAAACTGAAGCAAACAGGGTGAAATGATTTGCCCTAGTTCACACAACTAGTAAATGTCTGAGGCCAGATTTGAACACAGGGAGATCAGTATTCTTAACTTCAGGCCCTGTACTCTATTGTATCACCTAGCTGCCCACAACAACCCTATAAGGTAAATGATACTTGTATCCCCATTTTGCATATGAGGAAATCAAGGTAAAATAACTTTGCTGGTACATAGCAGCTAAGTGCCTACGGGAGGATTCAGACCTAGGCCTTCCTGACTTCAAGTCTAGCACCCTACCCATTATACTATGAGGCTTTTGCAATTAGCATCTTCCTTAAATTAATTTTGAGTAAGTCATCTATTTGCCTCTATTTCCTTGTTAAAGTACATGAAAATCCAACCACTCCTCTAAATAAATTCACTTGGGCATTTTTACTACTAAAATATTTTATAAAGTATTTGGGATCTACCCAGAACTTAAAGGCAAATGTTTGAATGATGGACATGTCAAAACGGAGAAAAGGCAGGAGAGAAAATGGTACTAGGACAATCCACTAAACACAAGAGGATTAGGGAGGTCTGAGCCAAGGTAAGGATGATGAAAGAGCTAAGAAATGTTACTAAAATAGCATACCCACTTATCTCATAGACCATATTCTTTTTAAAATGGATGTAGAACATGTACCACTAAACAGGAGGATATCTTCTGAATTCTTTCTTTCGGGAAAAAGAGAAAAGTAGACAATTGTCTTCATCCGGAGAGGAGGGAACTTTTTTTGAAGTCTACCATCATATAGACTATAATAATTAAATATATGTTTATTCATTTATTCTTTGCCTGAATGGTGACTAAAATTTTTCTTTAAAAACTTTAAGGAAAACATCTGATAACTATAAAGTAAATACAGAAATGGATAAAATGTTTAGCCATTATAATAGCCAAGATTTATAGAGTGCTTCAAGGTTTGCAAAGTATTTTGCAAACATTATCTCATTTTGTCCTTACAACAACTCTTGTAAGGTACCTGCTACTGTTACCTCTGTTTTACAGATGAGAAAATTGAGGTAGATAAATGTTAAATGGCTTGCTCAGAGCCACACAACATGAGCGACTGTAGCTGGATTTGAGCTCAAGTCTTCCTAGTTCCAGGTCTTATGCTCTATCCATTGTACCTACCACCTTTCTTGCCTTGGCAAGATTTCCTTAGAAAGTTCTTAGGGTGATGGACGTTCTCTGGAGAATGATATGGAACATAAATCTTTGTGCCCTAAAACATTCTGCAGTTACAAACTGGAATATAGAAAGTATAAAAAAATGAAGTGAAACCAACAAACTAACGTGCTTTATGTGTTTCTCTTGACATATTCTAAAAGCTTATCCGCGTCTTCAATCTAAACCGCAGGATCTTTTTACTTACAGGAATGTTGATGAAGACAGTATCGAACTCTGCAGCTGTCAGAAATCTTTTCAGTGGTGTCATGAAATACTGTAATGAGACAATGCAGATGCAACTGTCATGTTGGATTCTTGTTTTCTAATTCACATGATACCTTTTTCAATCAACCATCCAACCATCAATTAGTTATTGAGGACCCACTGTATATTCAATACTGTACTAATAATCACCATGAGAATTACAGAAGCATAAGGGATTTACAATCCAGTTGAAAAGACAGGGTGTGTACACATGAAAAGTTAGCAAACAACATATGGTAGTCTATTGTAAGGGCAAAATGAGTAGGGTATTAAGTGAAAAATAAAATAGATGTATAACTAAGGCAAAGTGATCAGGGCTTTGCACCAGAGCACCAAATTCAGAAGTCACCAATGGCATTTAAAGTTCTTCAAAGTATAAACAATAGAGTATAACCTCTAGTTAGCAAGGATAATTAGTTAATTATGAAGTTACTTTATGGTATGCTTTTTCCTTAGCCCTATCCCACTTCTTACACTCCGTCAACCACGAATAATAATAATAGTAATACTAGCTAATATTTATAGAGCACCTACTATGTGCCAGGCTCTGTGCTAAGTGCTTTTCAATTATTACCCCATTTGATCCTCACAACAACACTGTGAGGTAGGTGCTATTATTATCTTCATTTTATAGATAAGGAAACTGAGGAAGAGGTTAAGTTATTTGTCTAGGGTCATCCAACTAGTAAGCATCTGTAGTCTGATTTGAACTCAGGTCTTCTTGAGGGCAGATCTGGTACTTTATCCATTGCTCCACCTAGCAGCCCCTGGTTGTGAACTCCTTAGTTACAAAAATTACTAGTTTGGGCTCTGGCAGAAAGTAAGATTTTTTAATATTTAATAACTGATCTGTTCTGTGATATTTTCCAAAGCAAAGTGTTAGATAAATGAAAACTATAGTGTGCATTTGTTTTGACAGTATCATCACCAGGATTTTGTCATTCACAAAAATGTTAACCACTTACTTTTTCTATTGACTCCAATGTTTCCGTATACTTCTCTTCTGTCTGTTTGATCTCTGCAAGGCAACAGCTTCGTATGTCATTTTCCAGACACTTCTGCAATTAGAAATGAATAAAACTACAACATTATTTAATGCATTATAACTCACTGATCTTTTCAGTATTAGAATCAAGAAAAAGCACGATTATTTGTAGGTGTTCAAAATTTCAACTTAAAAAAAATGACAGGTAGTTGATGTTAAATATCAACTGTAGGGTATCAAAAATTGATTTTCAATTTTGGAAGAGTGTAAATAAGAAAAGGTGAGAGAGTTAGGGTAGTGTGGTAGAAAAAGCACTGGGCTTAGATCCAGAATACTCTACTACTTAATAATTAAATCATAGGGGGGAACTGAATTTATCTCTTTGCATTTGTCATCTGTAAAATGGGCATAATTACGCTCTAGACCTCATGGGATTGTTACGTGAAACAACCAACTGTAAAGGATTATGTAAAGTGCTATATAATTATTAAGAACAATAATTGGAATGAGAATAAAGATAAATATATGTTCCTTTGAAATAAAAGAGTCTATAACTTTGATAGACTTAGCTCTTCTCAGCAATGAAAGGATCTAAGGCATCTCCAAAAGTCTCATGATGGAAAATGTCCACATCCAGAGAAAGAACTATGGAGTTTGAATGCAGATTGAAGCATGCTATTTGTTCTTTTTTTTTCTCTTCTGTTGGCTCCTCCTATTGGTTCTAATTTTTCTTTACAACCTGACTAATGTGATAAGAATGTATATGTAGACCTATATCAGATTGCATGCCATCTTGGGGAGGGAGGGAGAGAAAATTTAAAACTCAAAAGCTTATGGAAGTGATTGCTGAAAACTAAAAATAAATTCATACAAAAAAATTAAAGAGTCTGCCTGGTGCAGAGTGAAAAAATACAGGATTTGAAGTCAGAAGACTAGGGCTTGAATCTCAGCTTTGCTACTTATTACTTGTATGACACTGGGAAAGTCACTTAATCCCTGTGGACCAACTGGTTTTCTTATCCATCAAACATGTGTTGTGGGGCAGGGTGGAGGGGTTAGATGATCTCTAAGACTCCTAGCTATAAATCTATGATCTAACGGGTTAGAATTCCATATCTTTCACTTGTTATCTGTGTGACCTTGGGCAAGTCACTAAACTCTCTGGGTCTCAATGTTCTTATCTGTAAAATAAAGGGGTCCTTTCTAGCTCCAAATCCTTAAAACTATGATTCTTTTTTTTTCTTTTTTAAAGAAATTTACAATCACTTCCAATGAGCTATTCCCCTTTCCAGACATGCTTCTCTATGTGCATGATGACTGCTTCTAGAAATCCCAACCAAAGCAATGTTAAGAAATTGTCCAGGGTGAAAACTTCAAGTACTTTTCCAAGTACTTGAATCTTGGTGTCTGACTTCTTCCATGTCTTACTTAGAGGGCCATTTATACTGCCCTGTTCCACACCAGTAAAGCCTGCCCTTAGAAATAGAGGGAAGTAGACCATGGGAGAAATCTTCCCAGGACAGCAAAGTTTCAGTAATATAGGAATAGGAGGAAGGAGTTCAGTTAAGCCATAGAAATGTATTATAGGTTGTTAAACATAGAAATGTCGCATTCAGCAGGGAGGAGGAGGTGGTATTTTAAGGTAGTCATAATGTCATTTCAATTAACTCTTCTTTTCATTTATGCTAGAGTACTTGATTTTATTCCCCTATCTAATCTCCAGCTAAAATGGACTATTGACCCTTCCCTAAACAAGTCTGTTGTTGTTGAGGTGTTTCAGTTGTGTCCACCTCTTATGACCCCATTTGGTGTTTTCTTGGAAAAGATACTGGAGTGGTTTGCCTTTTCCTCCTCCAGCTCATTTTACAGATGAGAAAACTGTGGCAAACAGGGTGAAGTGACTTGCCTAGGGTCACACAGCTACTAAGTGTCTGAGACCAGATTTGGACTCAGGAAGATGAGTCTTCCTGACTCCAGCCCCAGCACTCTATTCATCATGCCACCTAACTGCCCCTAACAAGTCTGTAGCCTTCATATTGTCATACTTTTGCTCATACCATTAATTTCCTGTGCTAGTAATGCTCTCCCCAACCATATTTACCCTAGAAAGTTCAATTGCTATCTCCTTCAGGAAGTCTTTCTTGATTCCCTATCTGAAGTCATGGTCCTTTTTTGTACCTCTCTTATGCATTTTCAGCACTTCAAAATTTTTATTATCATCTTGGTGTGAAAGATTCCCTATAGGTTTTCCGCGTTCCTGATTGTGGGCAAGTTGTGAGGATTATTTGAATCCACAGAAAAACTTAGGACCTACTCAATAGAACCTAGGGACATTCAAAAGAGATTAACCTAATAACCCACTTGGGGAAAAGCAAGTCAATTAAAAATTCACAATGCCTATACTGTGATATAAATTTACATGGACATCCCATTGAATTACTTCATCTGTACATAATATCTTGGATGGACAAAGCAAATAAACATAAAACTTCTTCCAGAAATGAATAATGGGAAGAGAAGGGACTCAATTATTTTCGTGTGAATAGATATCCTCTGAATTGAATGCTCATAAAGGATAGAGACTATGTCTTGTTTAGCTTTGCATTCCCATGATGCTTAGTAAGTATTTGGTGAATGAATATTTAAATGAGTGGTGATTATCTGAAATAAATGGTAAGGATGAACTTCTTTTCAGGAGCTTTTAAAAAAATCTCAGCATGATTTAGGATGAAATAGTCTGCAACAGAAGCAAGAACAGAATAATAGAAGAAAATTGCTTTAATGAGGAGAAAGGGCTTAAATAATAGTTTCTGAAGAAGACTGAGCCACTAAAAACAATTAGGCTTGAAATTAATGATATGTTTCTGAGTTACTTGGTATATTGAATACATACTGAGAAAAATTTAGTGTCATGCTGTTTACCAACATTTATTCAAGAGAGTTCCCATTCAAAAGAATTCATAAAAAAACCTGAAGTTATGTGAACTGGTATGTGAAAGAAAGAAAGAAGAGGAGGAAGAAAGGAAAAAAGAAAGAAAGAAAGGAAGGAAGGAAGGAAGGAAGGAAGAAAAAAGGAAGGAAAGAAAAGAGAAGAAAAGAATAGAAAAAAAAACTAGTAGCAAGATAACAAGAATTCTCAAGTAGTCCAATTTAATGATTCCATCCTGGAATAGCTCCCTTCATTTTTAAGAAAATGGGAAGGTTGCAAAGGTTGAATTGAGCACTGTAAGTTTTGTGAAACTGCATTGGCAAGTTTTTTGTTTGTTTGGGGGGATTTGATTGAGAGTTAAAAGACATTACAAATGTTGAATGACTAAAGTACCACCTAAAGAGCATTGAAAAGGATAGATGTGAGCAGGAAACGTGAAAAAGAATCAGAGTAAAGGAGGTCATCAAAGAAATGTATGAGGGGCAGCTAGGTGGCGCAGTGGATAGAGCACCAGCCCTGGATTCAGGAGCACCTGAGATCAAATCCAGCCTCAGATACATAATACTTACTAGCTGTGTGACCTTGGGCAAGTCACTTAACCCCATTGCCTAGCCAAAAAAAATAAAAAATAAAAAAAAGAAATGTATGAGCAAAAAGGATGATGTTAATAATTTGGACAAAGGGATAACAGGTAGAAAGCCCGTGGGGTCCACTCAAGTCCTTGTGATATTAAAAAGAAGTGACAAAAGCTCCCAGAATATTAGGTGAACCCCTATAGAAAACTAAGGGTAAGACAAGGAACAGGAATCACATAGGATGAACAGGCATGAATAAGTTATACTCTAGATGGCTAGGTGGTACAGTGGGTAGAGCACTGGGCATACAGTCAGGAAGACCTGGGTTCAAACCAAATCTCATATACTTAGCTGTGCAACCCTGGGCAAATTACTTCACTCGCTATATGCCTCAGTTTCCTCACTTGCAAAATGGGTATCATAATAATATCTACCTCTATCATAATAATATTTATTGTGAGGATCAAATGAAATAATCTTTATAAAGCACTTAGGACATTGCTTGGCACATAGCAGGTGCTTAAAATCTTACCTTACCTGCATCAGAGGGGGGTTGTCCACATCAATAGGGTCATACGTCATTGAGCATTTGAGCATTTATTTTTTTCTTTAAAATAGCATAAACAATGCACAGTCTTTAAATTCCTTTGAGAATCTATCTAATTCTAGGTAAATGCTTTCCTAAGGAACCATATGGAATCATTTTCCTAGGATAGTTTGAGAAAGCAGTCAACAGCCATGTTTTTGAATTGCCTTAAGGAGTTGTGCCTAGAAATAGATGGCTGGGCAATGGTTTTTTGAGATCCATTCATATCCTTACAGTTATGATCTCAAGGAAAATATAAAATGTACAACTGACTCAATCCTACCTTTCTTTATTGTGATAAATGTAAGTAAAATCACAGAATCAGAATCACAGAAATTGAGAGTTGTATAGAACTCCCATGGCTCGCTAGTCAAGCCCATACTTGAAAGGAATACCAGAAAAGAACAGAACAAGAAAAGAATACCTAGAAAAGAACAGAACAAGCATTTATTAAGTGCCAATTACACGTTAAGCACTTTACAAATATTTTCTTACTAAATTCTCCAAAGAACTCTGTGCAAATCATACAACCTCTTTTGAGTCTATTTCCTCATTTGTGAAATGACAGGATTCAATTCAATGGTCTATAAGGGTCTTTGCATCACTAATTCTATCATCCTCTCCCTTCCCTTACCTCTATTTCTATGATTTTTTTTTTTTGGCTAGGCAATGGGGTTAGGTGACTTGCCCAGGGTCACACAGCTAGAAAGTGTTATGTGTCTGAGGTCAGATTTGAACTCAGGTCCTCCTGAATCCACGGCCAGTGCTCTATCCACTGCCACCTAGCTGCCCCATTTCTATAATTCTTAATCCACTATGTTATGCTGCCTAGCTATCTTAGACTTAAGTATACCTAATATTTAAGATTTAAGGCATTTTAAGTGGAATATGGACTTCTCTGGGCATGCCCAGTTCTAACACGGAAATGCCCACGAGGTACCTTTTGAACATGCCCATTTTACCTACCATAGAGTCTGTTTCAGCCCCTACCACATGGGTTGGGGTAGCCTCCTTTGATTAGTTGCCCGAGTCTTTAGAACTGGAGAAATTGAGCTGTCCACTTCCGGCCCCCCCCAATGTGTTGTTGGCTCCTATCTATTGTGACCAGCATAGATGCCATGAACTGAACCAGTGAAAGGGGAAAGACTTGATTTTTCCTGCTCTCTCTCTTTTACCCTGTGTTCAAGAACTTGCCCCAAGGAGATGTTTGTTTCTGTCTGTATTGTTTGTCCTCAGTTTCGGGACTGGAGGTGATTCCCACAGGGCTCAGAGGTTTGAACCATGACCATCTTGGAGCCAGGCAGAATGGCACAGCCAACCAGCCTGATAAAGAAGTCCTGAGAAGCCTGGGTTCTTGGGGACTCAAGTCCAAGGCTAAACTATGAACCTAATCTTCCCCTCCTCAGAGAATGAGGTGGTGCAAAGGGGAAGAAGAACTATGCCTCCCATGTATTAGGAAAGAAAGTTTATATGTTTGTTAATATGTTTCCTGTAGTAAAAATTCCTTTGTTAAAAAAAAAAAAAGGTCCTGTGGTACATGTGGGGCATTGTTTGGGATAAAATTTGGGCCCTTTGCTTTTACAGGGATCCGGGGACAGACTGAGGCAGCTAGGTGGCTCAGTGTATAGAGTGCTGGGCCTAGAGTCAAGAAGACCTCAGTTCAAATCCAGCCTCAGATACTTACTAGCTGTGTGACTCTGGGAAAGTCACTTAACCTCTGTTTTCCTTAATCCACTGGAGAAGAATATGGCAAACCACTCCATTATCTTTGCCAAAAAAACTCCATGAAAGGTCACGAACATTCAGACACAACTAAGTGACTAAACAACAACAACAACAACAATATATTCTCTACTCATGATTTCTGATTTTATTTTTAATTTTTTGATAATCTTAGGCTAAGAGATTCCAAAGAAATTTGGCAATTTTTAAGGTCACAAATATACTGTGGATTTTTTTTTTCGGGACATGTCCCCTCCCAAGTCAGTTTCATTGGTGTAATTTTCCAAACTTTTTATTCAGTTGCTTGACTGTTTAAATACTGATACTTTTTGTATTATTGAATTCTGTGTATGGAGTGGCATATTGATGTGTTCTGTATTATTGAATACTATGTAAGTAAGTACAGATATTAAGTTTACTTTGAGAAATTTGGAATCACTAGGTTGCTCCTGTCTAGTAGAAATGTTCACATTGTTCTTTTGAGTTTTTTTTGCATTTAAGCAGACCCAGGTGGTTTGCCTTTTGTGAAAGCAAAATGCCCAATAACTTCTCAGGGTGAGAATGCTTATGCCCCAAATCCACAAGCAGCTGAATTTCTTGCCTCATCCCTGTACCTGTACCCTACTTATCTTCTTGTCCTGATGGACGGGTTTGCAATTCCATTTGGTTTATTCCATCGCACCAATCCATGGTGGGGGATGGTTCCATGGGGAGATTCCTTATAGACATCCTAATAGCAGGGGAGGCCTTTGTGATGAGAGATCCAGAGGGAACTGTCTGGATGTCTATTGGGATCACCTCTACTAGACAGACCCCTAGAGAATTTTAGTCTGTGTTGTTTAGAAAGGGACACTTTTTGTGTAGACCTTAGTTGGATGACCTCACGCACTGAGGGGAACATTGGAAGAGTTCTGCCCAGGACAATTTTTTGTTTTTGTTTTTTAGCTTTTTGGGTTTATTTTTTCTTTTGGATGAGGCAATTGGGGTTAAACGACTTACCCAGGGTCACACATCTAGTGAGTGTTATGTGTCTGTGGCCAGATTTGAACTCGGGTCCTCCCGAAGCCAGGGCTGGTGCTCTATCCACCTCACTGCCTCTAGTTGGGCTTTTTTTTTTTTCATTTGAGAAAAAGACAATGCCTAATTGACCCCAGGTCCCAAATCCCTATGGCAAAAACTCCATGTAGCTCAGAAAGGTCATTGGGGACCAGGTTTCTGTTCAAGATATAGTCAATTTTCTTTGTCTTTCTTCTGCTTCTGAATTGAGAAAGGCCCTAAAAGATTAATAAGGCTAAGCAAGCAGATATATCTGGTAAACTTTGTAGAATGCTTCTTATTTTGTTGGCTTATTTAGGGGACTTTGTGAATTGTTCCTTGTTCTCTGAATCTGTAAAACTTTGTATTTGGAGATAATTGATTTTCATCCGTACATGCAGGATTAAATATGACATTTGAGTCTACGTAAGGTACTGGGGAAGCAAGTCAGTGGACTTGCTTACATCTCCTCAGAAATCATAGAGAACTTTTCTGAATTTGGGCCAAGGGCTGTGGGAGAATAAAAAAGATACACCTCTGCCTATTTGCTAAGGAGGGCAAATTTCAAACAGGGGGAAATGTGCAGCCTAAACTTCTCTGGGCATCTCCGGTTCTAACATGAAAATGCCCTTGAGCATGCCCAGTTTGCCTAACATGGGATCTGCTCCATCTTCTACCACGTGGGTGAGGTAACCTCCTTTAATTGGTTGCTTAAGTATTTAAAAATGGTGAGACTTTCATGATGGAAAATGCTATCCACATCCAGAGGGGAAAAAAAAAAAACTATGAAGTTGGAATGCAGATCAAAACCTACTATTTGCTCTTTTTTTTTTCTCTTCTGTTTTATTTTGTTTCTTCTTTCTTGTGGTTCCTCCTATTGGTTCTAATTCTTCTTTACAACATGACTAATGTGAAAATATGTTTAATAGGAATGCATATGTAGAACCTATGTCAGATTGCATCATGCCGTCTTGGGCAGAGAGGTGGAGAAAATTTAAAACTCAAAAGCTTATGGAAGTGAATGTTGAAAACTAAAAATAAATTAATTTTTAAAAAAGGTAGTGAGACTTGGACTTTTACCCTCCTTTTTACCTTCTTTTGGCTGTGTTCTGTCTATCTCATCTATCCAGCACGGATGTTATGAATTAAACTGGTGAGAGGGGAAGGAGTTGCTTCTTTTACCCCAGCTCGGAGAAATGGGTCTGCTGGCATTTGCTTCTGTTCTGTTTGGTTTATCCTCAGTTTCAGGTACAGATGGATCAGACCCATGATTCAAGCCATGATGACCTTAAAGCCTGGATTACTGGGTGCAACCAGCTAGTCTTGCATGGAAGCCCAAGGTACCTGGGACTTGAGCCTAAGGAGGGTTTTGGACTTGAAACTTGGAACTGTGTTCTATGGGAACTGCGTTAAGCCATGATCCTAAACCCTTTCTTCCCTAGAGACTGAAGTATAAGGGGAGAAAGAGATTATTCCTCTTATATGTTAAGGGGAGTAAATTTATATATTTGCTATTATACCTTTTGAAGTAAATATTTCTGGGTTACACAGGGTTTGCAAAACATTTTACCTATACTTTAAAGTACTTTACCTCTCTGGGTCCCTCATTTTCCTCTATAAAACACAGAGAATGTACTGAATGATCTGGAAGGTTCCTTCTAACTTCAAAATTTGTTTGTCTTGATGTGGTTCCAAATGCAATAATTTTGATTTACTACATACATTTCTCCAGTATTTTGCACATAGTAGGGGTTCAAAAAAAATGCTTCTTGTAAATATTAATGAATGAATGAAAAGAGTAAATCAAAGGAAGTTAGTGCATTGGGGGTCCCAATGACATAAATTTATTTCCTAATCAGTATTCTTATAAAGTAACTTAAGAAAAAACAAACAGTAAAAAACGTACTGGCTGCTGGGCTTCTTCAGCCTTCATTAAGTCTTCGTACACTTCTCCCCCTTCATCTTCTCCATAAACACAGTCATACAAGTCTTCTTCATCATCTGCACGAGTTTCACTAAAACCAAGCGAAATTATTGTAAAGGTCAATCTCTAGTATGCAAAACATGTAAGGAAAGACTGAAATACCGCCCACTGTATCTTGTTATTCTTTTAAACAGCCAATTAAAACAATAAGTAAAACAAAATAAATGGAAGGAGCAGTGGCTCAGGAGTTGGGGGGCCCGGGTTCACTCATTCATGAACTAAAGCAGAGTTTGAGGCCTGGTGGTATTGCAACATGGGTGATCTTGGGTGAGTCATTGAATCCCCAAGTCCACTCAATCCTTCTCTGAACTTTAGTTTCCTCATCTATAATAATGTTAACAACAGATAACTCATATGAATTGATGCAAAGTGAGGTGAGCAGAACCAGGAGAACATTGTACACAGTAACAGCAACATTATACAATGAAGAATTGTGAATGACTTAGCGATTCTCAGCAATACAGTGATCCAAGGCAGTCCTGAGAGACTAATGATGAAGCATACTATCTGCCTCCAGAGAAAGAACTGATACTATCCAAATACAAACTGAAGCATGCTATTTTTTCCACTTCCTTTTTTTTTTATTCTAGTCTTCTTATACAAAGTGACTAATATGGAAATGTTTTACATGATTACACATGTATGAACTTTATCGAATGTCTTACCGTCTCAGAGAGTGGGGAGATATTTGGCACTCAAAAAAATTTTTTTAAATGTTTTTAAAATTGTTTTAACATATAATTGGGGGGAAATAAAACATTATTTAAAAGAAAGAACGTTGTAAAACTCTTACAAAATGGGAAAGATTTTAAGCCAGTCACCTCAGTTTACTTGGCCTAAGCTTTCCCCAACTGTAAAATAAGAAGGTTGAACTACACACCCTCTGAGGTCCCCTCTATCTATCAATATCCATGAAATTATATGATATAATAAAAATTAAAATAATAAAAATGATAATAGCTAGCATTTCCAAAGTTCTTTACAAATGAAATATTATTTCATTTTTTCCTCAGAACAACCTTAGGAAGTGGGTGATATTATTATCCCCCACTTTACAGATGAAGAAATAAAGGCAGACAGACAAAAAGCTAGTAAGGGTATAAGTGCTCTATCCTCTGTGCTACCCCAAAAAGCATCACTGTCCATATATAAGGTTATATGACTGCTATTAAAATATCCACCAGGAGCTATCCTAATCCCTTGTGTTTTCTTTGGGCAGTAGGATGGGTAAGCTAGCCCCAACAGTTGTGAATCTACACTATCTTTTAAAGACCATTGGTGAACCAGTTCATGCTGAACCTTCACAGTACAGAAATTCTCTCTTATATTTATTTAAATACCTCATGTTCAGAACCAATATTTCATCAGCATTAGAAACACCTGGTGTGCAAATGCCCAGGCTCCCTTCACAGATAAAGACCAACAATTTCTCCTCAATTTATAATCTTATAGTTGCCAGGGAGCAGTGAAAGCTTAAGCAATTTATACTTGTTGATGCAGACAGAATGTGTTAGAGGCAGACCTTAGAGAAAGGTCTTCCTAACTCTAAGACTAGCCCTCTATCTACTTCACCATGATACCACTAAGCCAAGGTCACACAGCTAGTAAATGATAGAGCCAAGTTTTGAACCCAGATGTTCTGACTCCAAGACATAACCTCTGACCACTAGACCAGGCCGCCACTTGACATCTCCTCTTGTCAGATCTGCATGAAGCCTCTCCTGGTCCTCCTTGATGTTGGTGTCTTCCCTCTGAGATTATCTCCAATCTATCCTGTACACATTTATTTATCCATCTGTGCATTTTGTACCTGGAATTCCCCACCCTGAGAAAATATTATGTCTTACTCCTACCCTGTCATCATTATAAACACATTCAAAGGTAAATATTAATTATTTTCTTTCATATTGGCCATTTTGGATTGTCTACAACCCTGTTCCTTTCTACTAGCTCAAGTAATCAAAAGGGGATTTTTTTTAGGAGAAAAAAAAACTCTATCCTCTGTGCTACCCCAAAAAGAACCACCGTCCATAAATAAGGTAATATGACTGCTATTAAAAAACATCCATAAAGAGCTATTCTAATCCCTTGTGTTTTCTTTGGGCAGTAGGATGGGTAAACTATCCCCAGTAGTTGAGAATCTACTCTCTCTTTTAAAAAGCACTAGATATCGCCCTGGTGATCCAGTCAATGCTGAACCTTCACAGTACAGAAATTCTCTATTTAATCTAAATATAGATTTAGAGTTACATGTTTTCATGTTCTATCTCACTAGACTGTGAGCTCCTTGAAATTAGGGATTGTTTTTGTTTTTGTTTTTGTTTTTTTGTTTTGTTTTGTTTTGTTTTCTTGTATCTCCAATACTTAACACAGTGTGTAGCATATAGTAAGTGCTTAATAAATATTTGTTGGCCTGGCTCTAAGGGACAATGATAGCATCTAGACTCATAATTTCATTGTTAAAGGGAACTCCTGAATGAGAAAATTCCTTCTACCAATGTAGTCTGGCACTTCTTTATAATTTATGATCTTAGAGAGTTGACTAGATCACTCAGAAGTCAGGTGATTTGTCCAGTCATAACACCAGGACGTTTTCAAGGTGGCCCTTGATCTCAGATCTTCTTAATTTCAAGGCTGGCTCTCCATCCATTACACAACACTGCCTCTCATATTACACTGTAAACCCATTTCTTTTAGTTTGTTCTCACTGAAGTTAGATGTTACCATCCCCACTATGATTTCTGTAAGTAATGCTTAAAAATTTGAGTAAATTCTCAGAGAATGGAGATGGATTTGACTAAACATGTATAGCCTATATTGAATTGCTTGCCTTCTCAGTGAGGGGAAGGAGAGAATTTGGAACTCAAGGTTTTGAAAATGAATGTTGAAAATTGTTTTTGCATGTAACTGGGGAAAAATAAATACTAAATAAATTAAAAAAAAAAAGAATGGCTCAACCATTTTGCAGCTCCACCAGCCGCGCATCAGTGTGCCTGTTTTTTCCTTAGCTCTTTCAATGATTGTCATTTGCCTTTACTATCATCTTTGCCAGGCTGATGGGTGTGAGTTGGAGCCTCACAGTGGTTTTAATTTGCATTTTTCCAGTTATTAGGAATTTGAAACATTTTTTTTAATGTGGTGGTTAATTGCTTAGATTTTTTCCTTTGAAAACTGACTTCTGCATTTATAGGTTTAGACAACCAGCCCATATGTGTGTGTATGTATATATGTATATACATATATATAACTTTAAAATAAAATACTGTGGTAAATTTTAAAAAAAAGGATGAAGACGAATTTAATTTAGACATGTTGTTGACAGAACAACATGAATATAGTTCCCGAAATAAACCTTACCTTCTCAAAGAGATCCCTCATCCGCTGCCCTGGGGCTAGACACCACATCATAAAATTGATATTTATAAAAAGAAAGCACAGTAACTTTCACAAATGGGAACATTTTGCAACATAGGTGTGTTTGTGTTGGTTGGCATACACAAGAGCTTCTGTGAATGTAGGTAGGTGGGTGTGACCAGAGAAGCAGTGGTTTGGAGAGGGGTTACTCAGAAGGAGGGAAAGAGAAATTTAAGAGGAAAAGGAATGATTGTTGGGAGGAGTTTCTGAGGGAAGATTTTTCTGGGGAATGACTGACTATTCCAAGGACAGTTATTGATGTTCTAATGGAAGAACAGTTATTCGATTAGATAAACTCAAGACCTAGAGTTTTTCTCCTATGCTTTTCCTTTTCTAAGCTAGTTAGATAGCCTGCCAACTCTCCCTAGATCCCAAGATGGGCTGATCCTTGACTACTTCCCCAGGACAAGTATATGGAGTTTCTTCCCTGAATACATCTGAGATGTTCAATTACTTTTGGTTAACCAGGAAAGACTTGACTCAAACACTTTATGCAATTGTTCAACACTGTACTAAAGAGATTTTTTTTCTCCTAAAAAAAATCACCTTTTGATTATTTGAGCTAGTAGAAAAAAAGAGTTGTCCATAATCCAAAATGGCCAATACGAAAGATAATAATTAATATTTATCTTTTAATGTGTTTATAATGATGACAGGGTAGGAGTGTAGACATATGATTTTCTCAGGGTGGGGAATTCCAGCTATAAAAACTCCTTCCAGAGATGCAGATCAATACCTCTTGTACAAGTTAGTGTCTTAGAGAGGGGCTTTGGGGTACTGACATGTGGTGTGAGGGGCTTGTGTAGTTGGTCAGGTCAAAGGTAGGTAGTTGGTCAGGTCAAAGGTAGGTCCTAAATCCATGTCTTCCTGACTCAAAGGCTAGACTTCTGGTTATTCTTCCACATTGCTTCTCAATCATAATTATGATAATAAGAACTCTTTAATAGCGTTTTGACATTCACAAAAGGCTTTACAACATCATTGTCTCATTTGATCCTCACAAGACTGTGAAGTGTCTACTCTTGGTGTTATTATCAGTAAGGGTCAGACAGGTTAGCTGAATTGCCTGTGGTGATACATACAGTAAGTCAAAGGTCTTTCTGAATTGAACCAAGGTCTCTCTGAATCTAAGCCCAGAATTCTTTCAATTACGCATCTTTTGATAATAGCTAACATTTATACAGTAGCTTAAAGTTCGCAAAGAATTATATAGAGACAGATGGAAGAATAGAAAGACAGATGGATGGACAGATGGATGGATGGATATTATCTCATAACCACAAACCTTGCAGGGTAGGTGCTATTTTTAACCCTATGTTATAGATGAGGAAACTAAGGCAGGCAGAGGTTAAGTAATTTGTCCAGGGTCACATAACTAGTAAATGCCTGATGTACGATTTGATCTCAGTCCTTACTGGCTCTAAGCTCAGCACTTCATCCCCTATAACATCAAGCTACCTACCAAGGCCAATTTTTATTTATAGTTGGATGAAGACATATCTGAGTCCAGGGCACTTAGGTGGCACAGTGGATAGAGTGCCAAGCCTGAACTCAGGAAGACTTATCTTCCTGAGTTCAAATCTGGCCTCAGACACTAGCTGTGTGACCCTGGGCAAGTCACTTAACCCTGTTTGCCTCAGTTTTCTCATCTGTAAAATGAGCTGGAGAAGGAAATGGCAAACCACTCCAATATTTTTGCCAAGAAAATCCCAATGGGGTCTGAAGAATCAGACACAACTGAAATGACTAAATGACAACAACAATTATCTGAGTCCTAGAGAAATCACTTATAATGAACCCTAATTGTAAGAGCTTGTTTGGTTCAGAAAAAGCTGCAATACTGTTCAATTGTACCATCCTACCCTGCTCACTCATCTCTGAAATCAACCTTATGGTGAGTTTGGGCCTGCTTTTCTTTTGTTTTCTCACACACGTTCAAAGTCTGACTTCTCTGAAACTTTCGGTGGATCCGGCTGAGTGTGCTTCAAAGTACTGCTCTGTGTACAAAAAGGTAGACAGAAGTGAGTACCAACAAAAACAGAATTAAGTAGTTGAGTGTCAGAATGAGAAAACAGGAAGAGGGCAAGGGGATTTGAGGATGAAAAGAGGGCAGAGCATGAATAAGACACAATGGAGTGCCTGAGAGAGTCCCAAAGTAAAGGCTGCCGAGTAGATATTGTCAATACATGTAAAATCAAAATTACTACAGAGAAATAAACCTTGATAAATAAACCTACAGATAAATAAGCCTAGGCAATTCATCATAAGTAAAATGGATAGCTGAAGCGGTTGACTTCACACAGGTAAGAGTCCACATGGTGTTTTGGAAAGAATTCTGGTCTAGGCCTCAGGCTCTGACATTTACTAGCTGCCTAATCCTGGACAGGTCATTAAAGTCAACAAACCACTAAGCCTTTATTAAGTAATTACTGTGTGTCAGGCACTGAGAACCTTAGTTTCCTCATTAGTAAAATTAGGATAATAACACTTTCACTTCCTAACTCCCGGGATGGTTGCAAGGAGAGTGACCTCTGCTATCTCCCCACTCCAGGCCATCCTCCATTCAGGGGTCAAATTGCTCTCGCTTAAGCACAGGTTTGACAATGTCACCCCCATCCCAGTTCAATAAACTCCAGTGACTCCAGGATCAAACATAAAATACTCTCTTTGGCTTTTAAACCCTTTCATAATCTGACCCCTTCCTACACCTTTTCCCTCTTCTCTCACCCCACAATACCCTGTGACCCTGTGACATTGGCCTTCTTGCGGATCCACACACAAGACACCATGGCCCAACTCTGAGCATTTTCACTGGCTATGCCCCATGGCTGGAACTCTCTCCATTCTCATCTCTACCTCCAGGTTTCCCTGGCTTCCTTCAAGTCTCAGCTAGAACCCCACCTTCTACAGGAAGACTTTCCCAATTCCCCTAAGTTCTAGTGCCTTCCCTTTGAGATTATTTGTAGTTTATCTTGTTCGTATTTTGTTTGTACATAATTGTTTGCATATTATCTCCCCTAACAGACACTGAGCAACTTGAAATCAGGGACTATCTTTTGCCATTCTTTGTATCCCCAGGGCTTTATCGACTGACTAACTTAAAGCAATATATAAAGTCAGGCACCAAAAATAAAGGCAACAAGGCTGGATAAAGATCTGGACCTGGAGTCAGGAAGATCTGAGTTCAAATTCTGTCTCAAGACACTGGCTATGCCCTGAGCAAATGATTTAACCTCTTTTGACCTCAGTTTCTTTATCTATGAAATAAGGATATAACAGCACCTTCTTTACAGGCTTGTGGTGAGGATCAAATGAAATAATATAGGTAAAGTACTTTGCAAATATTAAAGCATTATATAAGTGCTAGCTATTATTATAATAGAGATGGCCTTGGATGCAAGAAGACCTAGTTTCAAACCCCATCTCCAACACCCACTGGCTGTGTGACCCAGGTCAAGTCACTTAACTACTCAATAATCTAAGCAACTCTCTAAGACTCTAAACTGTTGACCCGCATTGGTAGAGGGACTTTCCTCATCTGAGAGGTCATCCTCGTATGAATGAAATCATACTCTTGTCGCTATCCCAATCCCTATACACTAGTATTATTTCTGTGATAATCTAACATCTCAGAGCATCATGACCATAGACCCCCTCAGTATTTTATACAATTTAGTTAAGAATCTATTCTGACATCACTTACATCTTTAGACTTTGGTAGGCAGAAAAGAGATCCATCCCCTCCAGAAAAAGTCAGGACCAATTTATTCAAGCATTAAAAATAACACATTTTTTTTCCCTAACAGCTTACTTATTCGTTTGTTTGTTTTAGCAGTTTAACCTAATAACCACATTATGAGATTACCATCCACTTTGAAGGATGTCAAAATTCTTCCCTTGCTCAGCATCCCTTGGAGGGTTGTGGGGTGGGGGAAGGAAATTGGAGGGAGGAAGAAAGGGTAGTTCTAGATATGAACTGACAAAATTGGCTTTGAAAATGTGAAAATTATTTTTTAAAAGGTGCTACATTTATTAACCATGTCACTAAAAATAAGAAAAAATGACACCGAGATTAAGGTGTTAGAGTATGCCTTCTCACTTCTCCACCCCCACACCAACTGTCAGGGGAAAGAGGAAGGGACCACAGTCATGAATACGGATTGGACTGGGAATCAGGAGACCCCAGTCAAATCCTGCTCTGCGCAACAGCTGTGTAACCCTGGGAAAGTCCCTTAACCTCTCAGACCCTCAGATTCCTCATATGAAATATTGATACTACCCGTTGATAGAATCATAAGATCTTAGATCTTATATATCTTATGAAAGATACTGCAGAGAACATGTAGCTGAACTTTTAATGTTTTACAGAATATGAAACTGATGCCCAGGAAGATTAAGTGATATGTCCAAAGCCTCATAGATAATAAGCATTAGAGGTAAGATTTGTACCCAGGGCCTCTGATTCTAGAACCATTGATCTTTCCCCTGTACCACATTGATTACCTTCACAGGGTTGTTGTAAAGTGCTTTATGGCACTTAAAGTGTTATAAAAATGTGGACCATTATTGATTATTATATTATTACTCAGGGACACCAGCTTCTGAACTATTATTTCACACATCTCCTTTGAAGTCCACTCTGTAAACTTAGGTCAGTCTTTCCTGTCCTCATTGTTAAAGCCGAGTAATTCTTCCTTAACTACTTCAAAAAGATTTTTCACAATCTTCCTTTTTACCCTTTGTCCTTCCTTCTTTTCATAGATTTCAACAACCACCTTCCAAAGCCATGGCCTCACAGTTCTTTGTCCTCCTGAAGTCCAATGATCATTTCAGCTACCTACTTGCATAGCCACCCATTGTCATCACAAGGAATTGTTCTATCCCCAAGATTTTAAACTCTAAAAATCACATAAACACAATTTCCTATTCTTCTACCTAAGGGAATCAATGCATGAAATGTACAATTCAATAAGAAAAATTTCTGGATAATTTCTCATATACCATGGGAGTGAAGAGGAGGAGGAGGAGGAGGAGGAGGAAGAAGAAGAACAAGGAGGAGGAAGAGAATGAGGAGAAAAACAAGAAGAAGAGGTAGAGGAGGAAGAGTAAGAAAAAAGAGAAGGAAGAGGAAAAGGAGGAAGGAGGAGAAAGCAAAGAAGGAGAAGGAAAAGGAGGGGAAGGAGGAGGAGAAGAAGAAAGATAGGTGAAGGAGGAGGAGGAGGAAGAAGAGGAGGGAGAGGAGGAGGAGGTAGCATTTATATAGTACCTACAATATGCCAAGCACTGTGCTAAACACAAATAAAATTATTTCATTTAATTCTCACAATGATCATGGGAGGTAGATGCTATTATTACCCCCATTTTATAGTTGAAAAAACTGAAGCAGATAGCACTTAATGACTTGCCCAAGATCACATAGCTAATAAGTTTCTGAGGTTGGATTTCAACTGAGATTTTCCTGAACTCCAGGAAGCTGCATGAGATTATTTAAAGAAGAGAAAATGGAACACCACACTCTCCCAAGGAGTAAGTTACCCCTTCCTAAATCTTCATCTCTAGCCCAACCATTCTCATCTCCAACTACTTATATCTATAGAAATAACCATCCAAAATTAATACATGCCAAACTCAGCTCATCATTTTACCCCTAGAAATATTTCCTCTTCATGACTTCCCTAGTTTTTTACCATAGGCACCACCATTTTCCCTGTTACCTAGACTAGAAGCAACACAGTCACCTTGTCTCTATTCTATCCCCATTCTATCACTCCTTCCATTCTCCCAACCTTGTTTCACTCTGTCACTTCTGTCTGCTCAATTCCATTCCATTCCAACAGCTATTACTAATGTCAGGCCTATATTATCTCAAGTGGATGCTTCCTGTATTTTCCTAAAAGGAATCCCAGTTTCTAGTACTTTGTCCCTACAAACCATTCTACACACTATCGCCAGATGGATCTCCTTAAAGTACAGTTCTGATGGTGTAACACCTCTGAATCAAAACATCTCCAATCATTCCCTATTGTCTACCAAACAAAATCCATACTCTTTAGACTGGAATTGATAGTCTCCCGTGATATGACCTCAACCAATTGTTCTTCTCTTGCCTTCTATTACTTGCTGTACTTATGTTTCCAACAGGCAAACAGTGCCCAGATTATTTGCCATTCCTCATACATACTCTGAGAGTTCATGTTGATGCCCATGTAATACTCTCAACCTCCTATGCCCTTTCTCCGATCTCTACTCTCCAAAGCTCTACCCAACACTGGAGCTTAGTTCAGGGGTGGGGAACTTGTGTCCTCAAGGCTACATGTGGCCCTCTAGGTCCTCAAGTGTGACCCTTTGACTGAGTCCAAACTTCACAGAACAAATCCCCTTAATAAAAGGATTTGTTCTATAAAACTTGGACTCAGTCAAAAGGCCACACCCAAGCACCAAGGCCACATGTGGCTTTGAAGTCACAGTTTCACCACCCCTGAATGCCACCATTTTCGTGAAGCTTTTCTAGCTACACACAATTCCTCATTCCTTTAAATTCCTACAGCCGTTACTTTATGCATAGTTTTTTGTACTCCACATATTCTTTCATTTATTATAGTTATTTTTGTATATGCAATCATGAATCTTCGATTGTAAACTTGCAGGGGGGAAGAACTACGTCACAAATCTTTGCATTTCTCAAAGTAGCTTGCACATAATAGGTTCTTAATAAGAAAATGTTTGGCTAATAAATCAATCGATAAATGAGTCACATATGAATCAAACAACAGGGAAAAAAAGTAGATGACTTTTGATTTTAATAAATAATAATTGCATCCCCTGCCTCAATTTACCTCAATTTACCTAAAGGGGCTCTAGATATAGACATATCACTATGCAGTAATAGCCTTCCTGTCTACTTTAGCCAATAATGACTGCAAATCTTCCCTATCCATTGTTCACTCTGCCAACATCAAATATTTGTTCTTCATTACTTGCCACCTTACATGGTCCTCTAATTAGGTTCATCTGTATGTTCAAGTGTTGACTCCCCAAGTAAATTATACCTTTGTGGACATTTGGGGATAAACTTTATGCGGCTTTTTGTTATCCCCACTTCACCCATGGAAGCCAGCACAGTTCTGGGCACACAGTAGCAATGCATTATATTTGAATTGATTGATTGGCGTTTGATGCTTCTTGGTCATTTACAATTGACCCTGTTCTGTCCAGCTCCACAAGTTATGAATTACAAAGTCATCCCATCCTCCATCAGAAAGCATTTAAAAAAACAAAATCAACAGTGAGTAAGAAAAAGACTGAGGTCTTCATTTGGGTTAAATTTAACATACTCTATTAAGTCAGGAAGGCTTTTGTAGATTTCTTCATCATTGACACTTTCTTCAGTAGGGAATGGTCTAGAGGAAGGAAAAAAAGAGAAGTATAAATGGAAGAAAACTAAATGGAATATAATTTTAACAAAATACACAATGTGCACTGTTACTATGTAAGTCAAATTCTATTACTGTGGCAAATATTCCCTCAGGCATGCCCCCAAAGTGCCCACAGTGACTGCTGCCAACTAGCTGCTTCGGATGTGTACTCAATTTTCCTTAAAGATATCCACAGCCTCTGCTCAACCATCATCAGCATCACTATAAATAACACTAACACTTTAGTGTTTTAAAGTACTTTACAAACTATTATCTCATTTGATCCTCACTACAACCGTGGGAGAAAGGTGCTATTTTTTCCCTCATTTTGCAGATGAGGAAACTGAGGTAGACAGAGTCTAAATGACTTGTCCAAAACCACACAACTGGTAAATGACTGAGGTGGGATTTGAAGTCCAGTGCTGTAGCCACTATGTTACCATGCATTAAGGTTCAATTTAAGCATCTGTAGCAGTGGCTGGTGGCAGTCTCTCTTCTAAATGCACTTAGGATTTCTATCCCCAAGCCTGTCTGCAGTAGCATCACTTGTTCAGGATCATAGAATTGTAGTTTGAGAGTTAAAATGAACCTGGGAGAACATTTGGTTCAATGCCTTCAGTCTGGTGCTGGAAAAACTGGAGACCCAAGAAGTTAAAGTGATGTGGGTCCAAGGTCACACGGGTGGGAAGTAGATCTGGGGCCAGGAGCCAGGTCTCAGTATTCTTTCCACTGTATCACAGACAGATGGGTCTCCCCGTAAGCACCTGCTGGCATTTCCTAATTCAGGAAATACCAGCTAGTACTGCTGAGTTTCTTGACATTTTTTAAAATTATGTTTTAATGAGATCTTTTGTCTTTACATTTCTCACACACACTGCTCTCACTTCCTGCCATTGAACCCCTCCTATAACAAAGAAAAACAATTAAGCAAAAATTTCTTATATATAAATGTATATCCCAGTCAGTTTCCCACCTCTCTGACACGAGGGACAAGGTCTATGTCATTATCTCTTCTCCAGGCCTTTCAGTGGTTTTGCCTTCGCTGAGTTCCTCAGCTTTCAAAGTATGTGCTTCAAGAAAATCTCAATATAGCTAAAAACAGTCATCATAGAGTCATGGGATTTGAACTTTAGACCATGTTAGCCCCACACCAGGACTTAATTCACTTGCCTAAACTTAAAGCCACTTCCACAACAAAAAGACATGTCTTTCATATGCTGTTTTTTGTATGCTAACTGAAATCAGTTACAGTCACATGTGTATTTTAATTTTACTTTATTGCGCCACTGAGTTTGTGGCATTTATTTTGATAAATCAGGAAAAAAACTCATGGAATTTTAGACTAAAAAGAGATCTAAGAGATCATCTGGTCCAATCCCTATATTTCATTGATTTAGAAACTGAGGCCTAGATAAATGACTGATAACTAGTTAGAAGGAGGCTTAAAATCTAGGTGTCCTCACTACTAATCCAGCAGTCTTTATATGAAGTTATTGGTTCCTGCATCTCAATATAACACTTGTTGTTCATTTGCTGCAATCATGTCTAACTCTTCATGACCCCATTTGGGGTTTTCTTGGCAAAGATCCTGGAGGGTTTTGCCATTTCCTTCTCCAGCTCATTTTACAGATGAAGAAACTGAAGCAAATGGGGTTAAGTGACTTGTCTAGGGTCACAAAGCTTGTAAGTGTCTGAGACCAGATTTGAACTCAGGAAGATGAGTCTTCTTAACTCCAGGTCTGGCATTCTATCCACTGTGCCACAAAGCTGCCTTAATAAAATATATATTCATATTATTAGAACAATTGCTTGGTAAAAGCCCCATCTTCAAAGAGCGTTCCTTTGATATTTCTTCCCCATTTAATACAGCTTAGTTTCTGTGTTTGTTCTATTTTAACTTTCAAATAGTTAGAGACATATATTTAAATTAAATTGAAAGAAAGTTTCCCTAACTCTTAGCTCACTTATGTCTTAGATGTTGAAGGCAGAATGTTCAAGTAAGATACATATATAAATATATATAATATACACACGAATACATATATGTATATATATATACACACCTACTTACATTTAGGTGTATATGTCTATATTATGTACATATACATGTACATGTATACATAAGATATACATTTATGTGTATATATGTATGTGTTTATGTTCTTTAAATGGATTCTAACAAAGTTAATTGCACTATAGCACACTTAGAAGGTATTTAATAACTATTGTATTTGAACTATAGCAAACTCTTAGAACATGTATGAGTTCATTTTTATTTTTTTTTATTTATTTTAGGCAATTGGGATTAAGTGACTTGCCCAGGGTCACACAGCTAGTAAGTGTCAAGTGTTTGGTCTGAGGCCAGATTTGAACTCAGGTCCTCCTGACTTCAGGGCCTGCTCTATCCACTGTGCCACAGAGCTGCCCCATGAGTTTATTTTTAAATGATGCCAGAATCCATCAAGATGAATGAAGATGATAGGAGAATAGATTTACAGCTGATAGGTCCTAGGGAGGTTATCTAGTCTAAACCTTTCTTAACACAGATGAAGAAAGAAAATGAAGAGAAGGGTACAAGTGCCTGCCTCCTATGTTCCAGGCACTGTGCTAAGCACTTTACAAATATGATCTCAGAATATGAAGAATCTGACACCCATAGAGATGTCAGGAATTCTTAACTTGGAGTCTGTGAACTTTTACTTAAATTTTTTTTATTATTTTATTTCATATAATTAGTTTCCTTTGTAATTTTACATATTTTACTTCACGAATTTAAAGACATTATTCTGAGTCTATAGGCTTCCCCACACTCCCAAAGGGGTCTATGAAGCAAAAAAGGTTAAGAAACCCTGGAGTAAGTGATTTGCCCACTGTCACATAGGTATTAAGAGACAAAGAGAAGATCTGAACTCTCTAATTCCAAATCTAGTACTCTTAGTACTGATAGATCCCTACACTTATGAATTCTGAGTGGCAGACAGTCAGCAGTTTACAGAACAATCCTAGGTTCTGCATTTTGGGCACCAAAGTCAAGTGTTTCATAGACTAAGTACTATACCCACCAATAATATAAAGGTTTCAAAATCATGCTTATGAATGACCAAAAATGGAAATGTTTACATATTTTTGCCAAATTAAATATTTATGACTTATGTTTTAAAATATAGTTCATAGTTGTTGGCCATATCAAAGAAGGAACACCTACTGCATACTCCATGAATTGAAAACAACACATCCACCATCTGACACAGGACAATTGTAACAATAAATCTTACCTAATTCCTGTGGCTAATGCAATAGGTGTACGAGAAAGTCTTGACAGTGTTTCTATGACCTGAGAAAAGAAGAAAATACTCCATTGGATTTGTGTTTCCAAGAACCTAAGGTTCCCCAAAAGTCAGTTTTTTTAGTCTTATAATAAAGGTCAATAAAATAAATATGAATGTTTGATAGAATAATCTGAAGGCTCCTGAGGGATTTTTAAAAAGCGTATCAGGCCTAATTTTAAAGATTTCCAGTAAAGACGATTCCTTGGCTACCCTTGGATTAAATACTTCAAAATCCCTGAGCCTCAGTTTTCTCATGTTTAAAAAAGAGAGATTTGAACTTTAAAAACCTCTAAGGTCTCTTCTCGTTATAGATCTATGGTCAGCATCAACTTAAAACCAAGTTTAGAGATTTAGAGCTGGAAGGGAACCCAGTCCCTCTAACCCAACCCCCTCATTTTACAAATGAGAAGAATGAGGCCCAGAGTCTTTTGGGTCTTTTGATCCAAAGCAGAACTTGAACCCAAATTCTCTGACTCCAGATTGATCATCCTTTCCCCTATACCACAATGGTCTTCCTGACTTCTATTCCAACATTCTATCCACTAAGTGAAGCTACTTCTCATCCCTTTCTCCTAAGGACAGAGTGGTCATTGGAATGGGATTGGACTCTCTTCTGTCATACGCACTACCATCTTCATAAAAACCACCTTCTCTTTCTTCATGACGGAAAAGAGACAGCTCGTATAGACACATCAGGATAAGTGTTTAAGCAGAAGGCACAAGGAGCGAAAAAAAATACAAATATTCTCCCTATCACTACCCATATCACCAAAAAAAGAATTAAAAAATGATCACAAATGTAACAAACATAATGCATCTATAGTTTGAAATGAAAAATAGGAAAGTAGCAGATTTGCCAAAAATACTTAGAAGTCTACATGGTAACATGAAACAATTTCTACCATCAAGGGGCTTACATTTTACTGGAAGTACTTTTATTCCACAGAAGGAATCTACTTTGACAGACTACACATCCCAAGCTTCAGTTACAGAAAATATAGTCATTTCAGTTATAAGGCCATTAGGGAAGGCCACATATTATTTTCCTAGTCTAATGTTGGCACTCAGTCACAGAGCAGATTGATTCTACAACCAAATGTAAGAAAAGCAGGGTGTCTACAAATACATGGCAGTTTCCACTATCCAGTCCTACCGTGCCCTCCTCCTCATCCCATCCTCATCACCAGAAAAACATAGAAAACATTGCTTTTCTTCTTATAAATAACCAGCAGAGGGAGCCATTTCATAGAATATTAGTTATGTTTTACCATTTAATTCTGCTTAATAAGTGTAGGCATCTCTGAAAGCCTGCTGAGGTAGATGCTAGACTTCTATAACTTCTTCTCCAAAGGTTATTTCTTAATATTCTTCAAAGTATTGGGTTGGGAGAGGGGAGAGAGAAGAGGATGATATAAGAAATAAGTACAGTATGAGAATCAGAAAAAAACCAGAACAGCAATGTAATTTTAAACACAAACTCTTCAGCACTCCCTTGAGCTCTGGTACATTATCCAGCATTCTGTCTCAGTCTTTGTCTCTGTCTTTGTCTGCCAGTCTCCATTTGTATCTCTGTCTCTCTGTCTCTGCCTCTCTGTGTCTCTGTCCCTGTCTCTGTTTGTCTCCATCTGTCTGTCTCTCTCTCTCCCCCCATCCTGGTCTAAACAGTAAACATAAGCATTGCCAAGCCAAATATGTAAAGTCTACTCAATGTGGTTTTTTAAAGGTTGTATTTGTTGTTCTTGAAGGTCTATGAGCACAAAATCTTGGCAATCAGTGAACTTTGAACAGGCTGAGTCCCAAAAATAATGCTGGATCCTCGGGTCCCATGTGATCAAATATGATCTCTCCCAGTGAGATAAGAACATGGCTGCGCAAATATTTACAAAAGAAAATGGAACCAGGGAAACCATTGAATCTTTGTGTTGATATGGTCATAGGATCATTCATAAAGCACAGGAACAAGGCTTTGGAGCTAGAAGGTAATGTCACCTAGCCTAACTCCTTCACTTTAGAGATGAGGAAACTAAGTCCAGAGATGACTTTCCCAAAGTCACACAAGGATTAAATGTCAGAGAAAGACCTGAACACAGGTCCTATTACTCTAAATCCAACACCTTTCACTGTATCATTGTTAAATAATTGTTTCTGAATAATTCTCTGAAATATAATATATTCTAATTATGACAATATATAATACACATAATATATATAACATATAATGTATTATAATATATACAATATGAAATCCTGAGTACTAGCTATAGAAAGGATATATTCTTTCAAAAAGGCTGCAGTAGGGTCAGTTAGGTGGTGCAGTGGATAGAGCACCGGCCCTGGATTCAGGAAGACCTGAGTTCAAATCCGGCCTCAAGACACATAACACTAGCTATGTGACCCTAGGCAAGTCACTTAACCCCACTGCCTAGCCAAAAACAAAACAAAACCAAAACAAAACAAAAAAAAAAAGGCTGCAGTGATATACTAAATCACCAAAAAGGGGGTATAGTACTTGAATTTAAGAAGGTATAAATATCAAATCAGTTCAAAAGATTTTTTTTGAATTATCCAACTTGAAGATGAAAGACATTTTTCCTTCACATTTGTGAATAAGTTCAAAAATGTTCTGATTACAAGTATAATTATAAAAATTGGAAAAAGAAGTTAAGATTTACTTTATTTCTGTTGAGCTAGGTAGGCCATTCTGGAAAACAGTGATCAAAACGGCAATAAACTCTTCTCTATGTAGACCACTATTTTCAGATGCTTTGATTTAAAGAGAAAACATTTCAAGCGTCACTGTTATCACAGACCATTTATAAGTATCCAAGGTCTCTGGAAAAAAAATCAAGCATTATTATTAGCTCCGTTTCACAATTGGGGAATTTAAAATGTCAAAGGTTAAATCATTTCAAGTGGCATCAACAGAAGTTGCATGTGGGCGAACAAAGGCAGGGTTTAAGCAAAAAAAAAAAAAGTCACACTTGTGTTTACAGAAAGAGATCAGCCTATAATGAACATTCACTGCTGAATGAGAGGAAGGAATGTCCCTTCAGTCATTACAACCCTCCTCCACACTCTCCCCACACTCCCTTGCTAAATTCAGTGGGACAGATCCTTCTTTCCCTACTTACTTATGTTCGAATTTGATTGTTTTTAAGGTCTTGTGATCACTTCTGTACTTTCTCTTTTCCATTAACTCCTTGAGATTCTAATTAAATTAAGTTGACAGCAATAACACAGATGGAAGACTAATGTCACATACTGCTCAAACTACCTATTACAACTATTTCTCTAAATAAAACTTGATCGATTTTTCCCTTGTGTCTCTTCTGGTGTATAACTATTGTTGGGATTTTATTTGTTATGTTTAAAAAGCTACCCATGCTAAAGAAGTGTGACATAATTGTTTGTGAGGTTAAAACAAAACTCCCCCTTTGCTATTCCCAATATATGTAATAACATTCCATTTCTCCCGTCTTCTTGTCTTTGCATAAGCTGTGTCCCTTGCCTAAAATGAACTCCTTACTACCTTCACTTGATAGAAACCTAGGTATCTTTCAAGTTCATCAGGAATGCCACTTCCTGCTAGATGCTGTTTGTTCTCAATAGAATGTTTGCTCCTTGAGAGCAGGGACTGAATTTTTTGTTTGTTTGTTTTGGTTGGTTGGTTTTTGTCTTTGTAGCCTCAGTTCTTAGCACAGTGCCTGACACATAGTAGGCCTTTAACAAATACTTGTTGATTTTTTTCATTGAAAAGCATGGCCATATGGTTAGTGTATGTCAGCATGGGTATGTCAGTCAGTCAGTAGTCAATAAGCATTTATTAAGTGCCTACTATGTGCTAAGTGCTGCTCCTACTACAACTTCTGCCACAAAAATGCTGATAAAGGCCAGATAAACCATTTGAGCTTCATTCTCTGACTCAAAAGAAAGTTACAAAATAAGGCTCTTGGATTTCTTGAAGTGCTTGAAGAAACCATAGACATTCATCCAGTCCAACCCCTTCTTTATTCTAAAGATGAGGAAAGTGAGACCTGAAAAAGATAACACATAGCTAGTACATAGCAAAGCCTAGATTTGAACCAACATCTAGTATTCTTTTCAACTTAACAAGATATTCAATCTATGAAAGAATGTTAGATTTTTTTTATCTAAAGGAGTTTGGAGGATTGGGAAAGGCAGTGTGGTATAGTAGGTAGAAAGGCAATCTCTGCACTAGGAAGATCTGGGTTCAAGTCCTGATTCTGATACATACTGATTATGAGACCCAAGTCACTCCACAGCTTAGTAAAGGATAAAAGTTAAAGAAAATGTGTTGATCCATACTGATAGGAGTTTTCTCACCTGGGAATGTTACACCTATACCACTGAGGTCACAGGTCGAGTTGCTACCCCTAATCTTAATGGGGGCTTATTAAATTGTAAGCTCCTTGAGAGTACAGACTGTCTTTTTATTAAGTGAATGCCCAGCACTTAGTACAGTGCCAGGCATACAGTAGGCACTTAATATGTTTATTGCATTGGATCAGATTGGATGGGGGTGGAAGGTAGAATACAATAATAAAGATGAAAAAGGGGCTGCAAACTCAGTATGAATTAAACTTAGAGAAAAGGAAATACTATATTGTAGTTTACAATAACCTTCATCTTATTGCATGATAGTAACAATTGTACTTCAGTCTTTCAGTTGTATCTAATTCTTCATGACCCAATGGACCACAGCATGCCAGGCCCTTCTATCCCCGCTATCTCTCAAAGTCTGTCCAAGTTCATGTTCATTGTTTCCATGACATTATCTATCCATCTCATCCTCTGCCATCCCCTTTCTCTTTTGCCTTCAATTCTTCCCAACATCAGGGTCTTTTCCAGTGAGTTCCAGTATAATATATAGTAACTGTATTTCGATGGGGAGGTAAAGGACTCAGGGTGCAGAACGAGAGATGTTTTTGTTTTGTTGTTTTCACTGTTGTTTTTTTAACATGGCCAATGGTTTTGCTTGTCTATGAATATTTGTTTTTCTTTATTTTTATTCAGTGGTACAGAGAGTAGGAAAGAAAATAATTTTTTTTTGTTAACTGAAAACCGTAAAAACTTTTCCCCCCAAAACAGAAAGAAATAGAATTTCCTGTCTTTTAGATCACATGATTTGTAGCCCTTCTGATTTGAAACCAGCAAAGTAGAAACTTTAGTCTATGTTAAGGCCATGAGGAATAAGGTAGATTTTAGTCAATAAATCAACTACTAAATATTTTCTTTTATTCACATCTGTGACATCATCGATGCAGGGAATCCCCAGTCTGGAAACTTCTCTGTAACTTATTATCTTAGAAAGCTACTTGGGGCATTGGTAACTGGTCAAGTGACTTGACTATGGTCAATCAACTGTTAGGTATCAGAGAAAAGTATCAAATCCGGATCTTTCTGACTTCTGTCTTCAAGGCCATATGACTTCTTCACCACACCATGATGCCTTTCATTACTAAAATATAGAAGGCTTATATCCTAAGGAATCTGTACTATGAATGATGGAAACAGACCCGTAGATGTGATCTCCCAAGCAAGACCTATGATAGACAATTCTTTCCCTTAGAGTTCTGAGAGATTACCTTAAACTCATTATCTTAGTTTGTCCTTTAATTTTACTTTTGCATGGCAGGTCACCACATTGGGATGCTTTCTAATCTGGTGTCAGCTCTGATGATGGGTTTTAGAGACTTAATTATGTCTCAAAAATTAATTATATTATTAATTAGTAATAATAATAATACCTTTATTATTGGATTTTTAAAATGGGAATAAAACATGCCAAGGACAGATCATGCGTCACTCCATTAGCAACATCTATCCATTTCAATTATATGTGAAGGCCAAAATAGGACAATGGAAATCAAGCTAGGGGAAGAAGAACTAGGATTTCTGTTGAATCCAGAATGCTATGCTGTACGTTAGGGATAGCTAGCTGCTGAACTCCAGTTTCTACATTCTCAACCCAAAGGGGACCATTTTCTTATTCTTTCCTCAGAGTGGACCTTTCTCCTGACTTACATAAAGCAGTTGACTGTCCACATGCATCCTAAACCAAACAGACCCCCAATGTAGTAGTGGGCTTCTATTTCTTCTCTTCTGGGTCCAGGTGATGGACCCTTTTAGGGACGCTGTTTTGTACAAGGTCTCTGGGATCCCCCTTCAACAAAGGACAGGAGGTTCCTGTCTCCTATCTTCTTTTAACCATGGCCACATAGTTAGTCCCTGAAGCAGGATCCAGATTCAGATCCAAGTCTAACTGTCTACTATACCACCTAGTTATCTCAAACTAATCTATCCAGTATGGGGTGCTCAGGGAAGACTAGAACTGCCTTTGGTGCCCACCTTCACCCAACTCTGACCTGTGGCTCAAGAAGCTGTGGCATGTGGAGTGGACACACGCGATAAACCGCCTTGGCAGACGGGCTAAACCAGGTTGAGGGTAACCCAACAGGCCTCAAACTCTTCCAAGTGCCTAATTAACATACCTAAAGCACAAGTCCTAATTAACAAGTGAGGAGTAATGCAAATATCCTATTCACTTCTGCTAAACTTTGGTTGGACTAGAAAAACACAGGGAATTTAGGAGGCAGGTAATATCGTAGTTGTTGGTAAACAACAACTAAGAAAGCAATGTTTTAACAAGGTGTGAAACCATAATCAGGTTTGTAAATCATCCTCCCAGGCTGTGGAACAAAATATAGAGACAGGCTGCAGAGATTGTGTGAAAATGTTAATATCTTTAATCCTAAGAACAGGAGTTTAATTACAGGCCCAGCAGGCAAACATTGATTACTCATTATACAGTTACAGCAATGACTAACACCACATTTGAGCTTGTGGGGGACAATTTCCTTTACAATTCACTTGGATGTTCCATTGCATCACAAACCTCTCTCAGGTGACAGGTCTCATCTCTTACTGGAAAGCCAGAGCAAAAGTTTGTTTGTGTGGTCCAGAATTAACTGAACAAATCTTGTGAGTTAGGGGAATTGGAAAAATTAATGGGTTATCAAAACTGCCCAGAAAATAGGCTATTTTGTCAAAATCAAATAATCTATTTTCCACACTCAACCCCCCCCATCCTCCAACAAACTGACACAACTTGCCCACAGTAATTTCTGAGTTTAGAATTTTGTCTTCATTTCTGTTGGCAAATCAATAAAGTGCAATCACTTTGAGTGTCTGCACATGCCCAAGGGAAATCCATCTCTTTAATAATAGCCCTAACATTCTACCTTACTACCACCATCTGGAATAAGGACAGAGAGAATTCAGAAAAGATTAAGGAATCTTGAGTGAGGACTAAATGTATTCTAGACTGCTGGAATATAATAAACTCTGTGCCTGTTAGATGAATGCTATCCACCTGTGTAATTTCTGGAAGGAGTTTTCCAGGGTCATCTAGACGGGGCTTCCAGAAAACCAACATGGCAGACAGCCAGTCTCTAGGGGACAAGAAGATAACAAGAAGAGGAGGCTAGAAGGGTTTAAAAATAGGTGCAGCCCCAAGGCCTGGGCTAACTAGAACCTCTTCTTATGATTTTATATCCTTGCCATGTGCAACTGCATTCAAAACCTGATTTACTCTTATTTTTTAATTTTTTGTTTTGGAACTGTCAACTATAACTATTTCCTCAAGTTTTTGGTCTGACATTTCCCACCAGTCAAACATCAGCCTTGTGCTGTGCAATGAGTACTAGATTTCCAAGTCAGAATAGCTGATCTGAGTTTTAACTCAATCATTTACCAGCTGTATAACCTTGGGGCAAGTCACTTAACCTCTAGGGGTTTCAGTTTCTTTATCTGTAAAGGAAAATAGCATGTGTACTATCATTGCACACTTACGCATCTAATTTCTTACGGGAACAGATGGCAAACTCACTCACCCATGGAAGCCAGGTTGGAAGAGACACTCAATGTGTAGCTGTCACTGACTAGCTACCCATCAGGTGCCTTATCCCTACCCAAGGTACACAGTGCAAGTAGGTTGTCCATGCAGAGCCCCTCCTACACAGACTCAACAGTCTCTCTAATGATTGCAAATTGTAAGCAAAAAATCACACTTAAGTGAGCAATAGGTATAAAGACTGAATAGTTTTGTTAGTGGCTTAGGGAAGGTGGACTATATTAATGATTCAACTCCCAAAAGACATACATTCTGGTCAATGGAACCCATCCAAATTGGGCCTTGGGGTCAAAAATTTTTTCGGTGTTAGGTCACAAGGAAGAATCGTTGCCATGACTAAGGAGAGTATAGACTAGGAATCAAGTTTACCTGGTTAATCACAGCACAGTGCCCATAAGAACAAAGAAACAGTGGAGTCAATCTGTTGGAAGGAACAGGGATCCAGAGAGAATTTTCTGAACTCAGATTGTAGAATGGGATGGGTTAGATATTGGAAGGGGGAAAAGATACCTGCTCCCACCCGAAGTCTTTTATACCCAGCAGACTCCTGGGAGCCAAGGAGCCAGCTCCCTTCTAACTCAAAGATTCTATAATTTGGAAGGATGTGATCCCTGACCTCAAGGAGATTACAATCTAGATAGGAAACTATGATGAACTGCTATTGTTGTTCGGTCATTTCAGTCATGTCCAAACCCTCGTGACCCCATACAGGGTTTTTTTGGCAAAGATACTGGAGTGGTTTGCCATTTCCTTCTCCAGCTCATTTTAAAGATGAAGAAACTGAGGCAACCAGGGTTAAGTGACTTGCCCGGGGTCACACAGCTAGTGTCCGA
The DNA here is from genome assembly GCF_900497805.2 of Vombatus ursinus. Lineage (NCBI taxonomy): Eukaryota > Metazoa > Chordata > Mammalia > Diprotodontia > Vombatidae > Vombatus > Vombatus ursinus. The sequence goes on along the minus strand of NW_020951391.1, from coordinate 4,032,229 downwards.
GACCAGATTTGAACACAGGTCATTTTTTTATTAATGATATGTACACACAAAATCAATAACAAAAGGCAATATATAAGTTTTGAATGAGTAGTAAACATTAAAAAATGTTTTAATGGAAGAGGAAAAGGTTACTATGGTGTAAGGAAATAGGAAAATTTGCACAGAGGACATGAAAATGGAACTGTGCTTTAAAGAATGAAAGGATTTAAAAAAAACAAGAAATGTGACATTTTCAAGAAAAGTGGAACAGTAAAGATAACAAGATTGGGGGCAATAATGTTCATGGTCTACTCAGTTCAGGAAGGCTGTAACTTGGGCAGAAGAACTAGGACTTTTTCCAAGGATAAAGAAATTTAGAGAATATACACAGTTCATATATTCCTTCAGCAAGAAAAAACTTAGATTGAACACTTATTTAGTAAAAATTGGAAGTCCAAAGACCATGCTTCAGCTATAACCCCATTTGGCTCTTTTTCACAGCAGTGGCCTCTCCAGAAGCACCCTCCTGGTATCTTACAGTCTCTCTATTTTCCCCCACAGGGCAATGTACTGCAGTCTCTCATTCCATGAGTCCTTGTGTTCTGGGGTCCAAAGTCATTCTGCAAAAACTCCCAACTTACCAACTGGATTTGTTTTTAATAGAAACAAAGATAAATAGCCTGATTTGAAGGCTCCTTTCATGTCACTGCCTTTGAGGAGCAGTCAGTGATATTTGCCCAGGTGCTATAATTGCCAGCTATAGCCCCGCAAGGAAATAATAAACAGATTACTAGAGCTAGAAGATTTGTGTAGGAAAGGAGAAGGAAAAAATGTAGGAGACCTAGGCTAGAGCCAGCAGTCTTTCAATCTCAAACTAACACATTTCAATTTTCTTCTTAAGGTGAAAGAGAGGCACTGAGTGGTTTTGGGAGTGATTGGCATAATGATTGATTAATCTGATGGAAATATGCAAGAGTCAGAGTTTGGAGGGAAAAAAAGTCAGGGGAAGTTTACTGAATTAGTTCAGGAGTAGAAAAATAAGGACTTACACTGGGGATTTATCACAAATAAAAATGAATATTCATAGGAGGATTTTTTGATATTAACATATAACTTTGTAAAAATAATATTAATATAAAAAAGAATCTTTCATTGTCCTTATTCCACCCTTATTCCTGTGTATTATATTTTAGGCAGCTATGGCATAGATTCATAGAGGACAAAGAATTGGCCTTGAAAATTAGGAAGACCTGAGTTCAAATTGACAAATACTGGCTCTATGAGCCTGGGCAAGTCACTTAAACTCTCAGTGTTCTAGGCAATGCTCTAAAACTATAAGTTGAAAAGAAGGTTCTAACCTATATTAATTAGATGGAGTTTCCCAATACTAATGAAATGATAAGTCAAGTTCATTATCTTTATCACCATTATTCCAACCCTCATCATAATATAGCTAATAATAACAACAGCCAACATTTATAAAGTGCTTACTATGTGCCAGGCACTGGGCTAAGCACCTTACAATTATTATCTCATTTGATCCTCACAACAATACTGGGAGGTATATGTTATTATTGTCCCCATTTTACAGAGAAGGAAACTGAGGCAAACAGGTTAAGTGACTTGCTCAGAGTCACACAGCTAGTACATGTCTGAGAGTGGATTTGAACTCAGATCTTCCTGATTCTAGGACCTGAGCTCTATCCACTGTACCACCTAGCTGCCACTATAGCAATCCCTTTTCCCATTATATTTGGAATCTGGTTTCTTAGATTACTTTTAATTGCCAGAATAACAACAACAAAATAAAGAGGAATGGGAGAGAGGAAAAAAAATAAGCATAATACTATAATGGATACGCAGTGTGTTACAAAGGAACAAGAATCAGAGGAACACCCCAAAGAAATCTCCAGGCTCAGTTTTTAATACCTGGGTATTAGGATACATAGAAAGCACGAATATAACATTCCGTTTGGAGGCTAATTTGTGTAAATATACTTATAGTCATTTTGAAAACAATTGTAGCTATCTTTTTTTTTTTTTGAATGCAGCTTGGCAGGCTTCTGAGAAAACTGTCAACCCTGCCAAGTGTCCCAGTAATTTCTTTTGTAAGACATAATTTAGTACCTGTGAACATTCCGCACTAGAATGGAATGCTTTATTTGTTTAGGTCAAAGACAGCTCCTGCTGTCAAATAAATAACACATTTGTGTAGGGGATCACAGACACTGTAGTCAAAGAATCATGAGCCCTACACTTGGGGGAGATCCCATATTTACTCCTTTTCTTTCTATTTATGCTTATCTCTTATTGCCTTTCCTCCTAAAGACACAAAGAATTTACATAAATTTTATAGAAAAGTGAGGAACAGCCAGACAAATTAGCATTGATTCCCAGGCCTGAAGTCTGAGAAAAATCCGACTGGGTTTAAAATAAATTAGTCAGGGAGCAAGAAAGAACTTTAATAAAAATGGAAGATGCCGTGGGATACTCAGTACTTAGCAGGTAAAGTTTCCCTACAAGAACAATGTGGAATATAATCAACAAATGTTTTGTAGACTGGTTGGAAATGTTTATGTTCTAGGCTTTGCCTTTTTTTCTCTTTTAACTTCTCTGAAAGTATAAACTAATTAGTCTCATAAAAAGGAATTTGTGGAATAAAGTTGAGAAAAGAGAAAGACCAAACTCAGTCTGACATGATTGAAAATACAAAGATAGTGACTTCTCCAATTTTTTTTTTTTACAAACAAAATTCTACCTTAAGAATATTTTCTCTCTGATTCAAACTTGACACCTGGGGTTTATAGCTCCAGAATCTCAAATCCACTTAATTGAATTTAATTCATTTCAAACTTCATTGAGAATCCACTAGTACTGTTCTGGAACTGAAGGCCTCTATTTGAGAGAAGGGCCCAAGCCAGTCACTCTTCATTCCCTTCATGGTTATACTTCTGACTCCCTGGACTTCACCACCATGCACACAGATATCTTCTCTTCCTCCCCACCCCCTCCAGCTCTGTATTATTATCTTAATTTTACAGATAAGGAAACTGAGGTAGATGGAAGTCAAAGTTACTAGCCCAGGGTCACAGTGTTCGTAAGTTGTCTATGGCAGATTTGAACTCAGCTTTTTCTCATACCAGATCCAGTACATTCAAGACAGTCCCTGACCCCAAGGAGCTTACTTCTAATTGGAGAAGAAAACCCATAAGGGGGTGCTAGGAAAGAGTGGGGCATTGGAGGCACAGGGAAGGTTAGTCCAGAGATGTCTGGGATGTGAGGTGAAGGCCTAGATCCGGGTATGATATGACAAAAGCCCACTCATCAGAGGCCAGGGTTTTTCCAGGGGAAGACTCCAAGTGTCTGGTGGATAAGGAAGTACAGGTCTAGAGATGGATGGGAAGTAGGCAGGCCCTGAAAAATGAGTGTGATTTTAATAGGTAAAAAATGTGTGTTTAGAGACTAATTCTATAGTCCTATTACACCTTATACTATAATTTCTAATTTAGTAACTTAGCCAGCCAGGAGATACAATGAGTTTGACTGACACAAGCAAGTCTGCCTTCAAAGGATGCTTGCCACCAGCTTTCTCAACATCTAAACTTATATCCAAAAAATGTGTAAGATACAGGAATTAAAAATAGAGACTTTTGATTAAGAGAGTGATGTGAAAAATCCTAGAGGAACACAGTTCTCCCAAAAATACCCCAGAGAAGGTCTAAAAGAGCACCAGATAGAACAATGATCAAGAAGAACAAAGAAAAACCACACTAAGTTCTTCCATTCATGACTAAAAAAGAAAGATGACCGATGGGGAGTCAGAGAACGGTTACACTAATGGATTCAGAAAGCAGTAAAAGCTCCATGAAACAGAGACTGAAACTTATCTGACAAAATGGGGTGAGGGGGGGAAGGGTGGTGGTTGTAGAAGAGAGGGGAACCTAGCCTGATCTCTAGTAAACAGGGATCTGGCAGGGGAGTGTTAAACCAATCAAAGGTCCCATAAACAGAGCCAGAAGCCAGCAACATCTCGACCCTGAGCTCTTAGGACATAAGCAGGGTACATAGTCAGCCCCCTATACAGCCCTGTGAAGGGAAATAGGGCCTTAGAGCAGTCAGAGCCACAGTTAGGCATGGGGTCAGTTCAATAATATGGATAATTAATAGATTTTGTGTCATACTAACTAAATTACCAAAGGACTATTATATAAAATTAGACAAAATCATAATGAAATTAATCTGGAAGAATAAAAAAAAATCAAGAATTTCAAGGGAAATAATGAAAAAAAGAGGGGCAGAGAAGTAGAAAATCTTGTTATTCTACATAGCAGTAATCAACAAAATAATTTGTCACTGATTTAAAAATTGACAAATTGGTCAAAGGAAGAGATTAGGTACACAACACCCAAAAGCAATCACAAACATAGGAGCACAGTCTTTGATAAACCCAAGGTTACCAACCAGTAGTGTGAGAACTCTTTAGTCAACAATAACTGGGGCAAAATTTGGAAAGGAGTCTGGGAGAAATGAGGTTTAGACCAGCTTTTCACACCATAAAACACAATAAGTCCCAAAAAGATACATAACCCAGAGATAAAAGTGTGCATGCCATAAACCAGTTAGAGGAAAAGGAAAGGAGTTATCTTTCACAACAATGGATAGGGGGAAGAATATTTCACCAAATAAGTGATAGGGAATATCAGAAAATGAAATGGACAATTCTGATTTTTTATTTATTTTTTATTTTTAGGCAATTGGGGTTAAGTGACTTGCCCAGGGTCACACAGCTAGTAAGTGTCAAGTGTTTGGTCTGAGGCCGGATTTGAACTCAGGTCCTCCTGACTTCAGGTGCTCTATCCACTGTACCACCTAGCTGCCCCGACAATTCTGATTTTTAAAAAATTGAAAAAAAATTGCAGAAACAAAACACAATCAATACAATTGGAATTAGAAAGGAAATGGTAAGCTGAGAGAAAAAAAAACTTTGCAGCAAATTTCTTGCATAGAAGTCTGACATCCCAAATATATAGGGAATTAATGCAAATATATAAAAACAAAAATCTTTCCCCAATGGACAAATGATTGAGGGATATGAACAGACTGTTCTCAAAAGAAGTATAAATTATCAACAGTCATGTGAAAAATTCTCCAAATCACTAAGAATAATAAAAAAGTAGATTAAGACAACTCTGAGGTTCTACCTCAAAGCAATCTGATTGGCAAAGAAATAAAAAAAGAAAAATTAATTAGGAGTGGAGGGAGCAAGGGAGAGTTGATTGATGAGAGGAAATATACACTAATGTGCTGATAATGGAGTTGTGAATTGGTCCAAACATTCTGGAAACCAATTTAGAACTATACTCAAAAAGTAATTAAATGGTACATGTCTTTTTCACCCTGTTAATAGCACTACTAAGCTTATGCATCAATGAGACTAAAAATATAAGGAAAGGACCTATACATAGAAAAATATTTATAGCTTCATTTTTTTGTTGCTGTTACAACAAAGAACTGGAAACAAAGTAGGTGTCGATCTTTTGGGGAATGGCTAATCAAATTACAGTATGTGAATGTAATGGATTATTATTGTACCATAAGGAGTGACGAAAGGTACAGGTTCAAAGAAACCTGAGCAGAATTCTATTAACTAGTGTAAGGGGAAGTAAACAGAACAAAAAGAACAATTTATACAATGACTACAACTTTGTAAAGGAAAACAATTTTGGAAGAATTAAGAATTCTAATCAATAGTGACTGATTGTAATTTTAAAAAAAACTGATGATGAAGCATACTACTGATCTCTTTGCAGAAAAGTGTTGGACTATGAGACATACATATATTGTCAGACACAACCAATGTGTAAATTTGTTTCCTTGACTATTCGTTACAAGGGAAGGCTTCCATGAAGGTGGTGGAGAGGAGCAGTGATAATGATGCAAAAAAAGAAAAAAGAGTCAATGAAACATTTTAAAATACACAGAGGAGAGTAGAAGGAAAGACCCAAACAAGTAAGTGATGTTACTACCATATTAAATTTAATGTAAGCTTTTTAAAAACACAGCGTATGTAACATAGATCCATAGTTTATCTGTGAGCCTCTTTTTTCTGTTCTTTAGGTATAGAAATGTTCTTATTTGTGTTTGTCAAGTTCATGATTTTTAAAAGATTTTTTTTTATAAAGAAGCTAGAGCTAGGATATAGATGACAAATCTCCCCAAAGGAATAAGATCAAAAAAAATCCCAGACTGTGTTTTTAGTTCCTTTTGCCCCATTAGTTTTGGCTGTCTCTTGATTTTGAGTCAGCAAACCTGAGTTCAAAACCAGCTCTACCATATCCTACCACCTGTGTGATGACGGTCAGGTCATTTAACCTCTCTTACCCTCCATTTCCTTATTAAGTAAATGGGGATGATAACGCTACCTACCTAAGAGTACTGATGTGAAGAGAATCCTTGATAAATCTTTAATGCTATGTAAGCATTAGATATCAATATTCAAACACAAATCAAGATGAGAGAGAGAGAGAGAGAGAGAGAGAGAGAGAGAAATAAGACTCCCTTGCCTCGATATCTTTTTCAACCATCACTAAAGATACAGGTAGCCAGAGTGAAGCATTTAAGATGCACACATATTACCTATCAGACTTTAGTACATTAGCCTGTTCAGGAAAAGGCTGAATAGAAGTCTTATTGTCCTTTGAAAACAACGAAAAAAAGGAGGCAGAAATGGTTTGTTACTGAGGTAAAAGCATGAAAAAAGGACTCTTGGCATGTTTGCAGGCTTTGCTAAACCCATCGAGCAAAGTTAAGCTAGTTGTTTGGTTTTTTTTTTTACATCATCTTTTAAGAAAGAATTGTTTTCTCTGTTCCATTTCTTCATAAATGCTCTGATTTTAAAGACAATTTGGAATTTCAGGGCTGACCACTGATAAAAAGATATGTTTCACTGAAGAGTGATGACTAAAATGGACTTCTGCTTTTTGCAAAGTTAGGAGCTTACTAACTGAGGAACACAAACAATAAAAGAATGCCAGGAAAATAAAGGCTCTGGATTGGTGCTAAGGGTTCTTTACTGCAAGGACATGGATAACTAGTCTTCCAGCCGCATAATCCACTCTGATTGTTGAAAAAACAGCCACTGGGAGAGCATGACCATAGTTACTCTCCAATAAGAAATTTGCATTGTATGGTCAAGAAGGTATCTCAAGATGCAATAAAGAATATTAACAGTAATTGACATTCTTTCTAAATTAAAATGCAAATGAATTTTTCTTCTTCTCTTATTTCCCTCCTCCTCCTCCTCCTTCTCCTTCTGTCTCCCTAATCTCCCCCAGGATGGAAGTACAATAACTACAACAATTAGCTACAATAGCTAATGCTACTGATGATCGAGAGTGAGGAGGATTTCTCTCGCTCCATTTTTCCAACCTTGGCTGGTCCACAACTCTTTAGGTATCATGGTGGCCCTCTGTTCACTATATAAGTGCTGAACTTAGTGCTTCCAGCTATTTGGCTTTGGACCTAACTCCCAAACTCAAGTGATCCACCGCCCCAATCTCTTCCTCCCTCCCTCTTACCACCTCCTTAACTCCAGCAGGGTTAGGACACCACACCTAGCTAAATGGATTTTGAGAAATAGATTTGCAAGGATACATTTAGAAAAATACAATGCATTTAGAAAAATGAAGTACAGAACAAAATAGGATGACATGACTCTATCCTCCACAGAGGCTAAGAAGTGGAGAAGCTATATGGGAACACTTTAGGAAGGAGACATTTTACATGGGTGCTCACCTTCTGAATGAAGCCTATACTAGCTGAGGCCTCATACAGTGGCCTCCAAAGTACTCTGAATTTTCTACTAGAGTAAACTGGTCTGCCTGAGGTAAGCTTCAGGCCTGAGAGCCTGGACTGGGTTGTTTTCTTACATAACTATGTCAAGATAAACATGAGTTCAAATAATACAAAATTTGATTTAGCGCTAATTAAAAAATGATACTAGCCACTCAGACAAAGCTTCAAGTTGATGCATATTTAAGGTATTGAAAGAAAATAGAAATGGAGAGTGAAGAAAACTTTACTGCAAGAATTGGTAATGAAGTTCAATTGCATAATGTTAAAATTACCAAAGAGGTAGCTAGTACACATGAGGATAGCAAAATATCCTGAAGTTTTGAAGAAAATAATCAAAGCAAATAATCACTGAAAGCATCCTATTAAAGAAAAATCAACAAACATTAGAAGAAAACTTGTTTTCAATGAGCTAGAAAATAATCATTCACACTTCTTGCCCTAGGAACTGTAATCAAATCAATAATACCATTGCTTCTAGAAAAGGTATTGACATTTTCAATCATTTTTCAATCATGTCTGACTCTTTGTGACCCCATTTGGGGTTTTATTGGCAAAGCTACTGGAGTGGTTTGTCATTTCCTTCTCTAGCTCATTTTACAAATGAGGAAACTGAGGCAAATTAGGTTGAGTGACTCACCCAGGGTCACATAGCTAGTAAGTGTTTGAGGCCAGATTTGAATTCAAGAAGATGAGTCTTCCTGACTCCAAGCCTGGCACTCTATCCACTGCACTACCTAGCTGCCTGACCGACATTAGATTATCCTATGATCCATTCTTTGTACACGTAGCTTCATCTCTCCCTGCCCATCACTCTCCTATTTGTGTTGTCTCCTCCATTAGAATAGAAGTTCTTTGAGGACAGGTGCTGTCTCTCTTGTATCCCCAGCCTTTGTTAGCACAGTACCTGGCATATAGTAAGTGCTTAATAAATACTTTTTCTTTCATTCATTCATGTATTGTCTCTATTGTTACAGATGAGCAGTTCACAATCTATCCATATTTCCTTCTGTGTAATTCATGCCTATTATCTATGTTGTTTTCCAAAGAGAAGCTAATATGTTGATAGATTTCCTTTAGGTCTATTTATTTTCTGTCATCACCATTGTGACATTCGGCCTGTTCATCTATTATTCCTCTGTCTTTCTACATGACCTGCCCACCTACCTTTTTCAATCATAAATTTAGGATATTCTTTATATCATACAAGAGACCTTAATAAATGTTTCTGGAATTTTTTTTAGAGGTAAAGCTTCTTGAGGAAGAGGCAAGGCAGCATTTTTATTGACATTGTCCTGTATAGATTACATTCACTGCTCTAGGACACAAGTCAATCATCCCTATTCATCCAGCCTAGGATTCTTCAGAAGATGACATAGAATTGTTTAAATCACAAGTATCACAGAATTTCAAACTTGAAAGGGACCCCAGTGATCATCCTATCCAAACCATAAGAATTAGCTTGTATAACAAGGTCAATTAATCAATAAGCATATGTTGAGTGTTTACTATATCAGGCACTCTGGTAGGTGCCAGGGGGTACAAATTTATTTATGTTCATGTTGCATTCTCCCAATGTGGCAGTAGGATCTTTGAGGACAGGTTTTGTTATTTTTCATCTTTCTCTTTCAAAATCCTTGCACAGGGTAGAAGCTTAAGTAATGCCTTTTTTAAATTTGAATTGAACAATAAGAGAAGACATTTAAAGACAATCTACTTTCTGCTATTTCTCAGAATTTTCCTTTGGAGGTTTGGGCGACCAATTATCAATCCAGCAAAATTTAGGAGATTAGCCTGTAACTATATTTGAACCTGACCTCACAGCCTGAAAAAAAATCAATGTCACCCAAGTCCCAGTAAATATGAGACTACTAAGGGAATGAAATATTTAAAGCATTCAAAAAGGAGATCACATTTCCAAACAGGCAAGTTAACAGTATTCTTTCCTACATCACCCTTTGAGGCTAGTCTTTTACTTGAAATTTCATAGTTATTTAAATACATTTGGGATGTTTAGATTCTGTAGGGAATACTTTTGATCTAAACTTTCAAAGTAAACCAACAGCCTTTATTGAACACCTAGGAATTGTGCTATGTAATAAGGGGGATTGATATCAAGAATTGAAAACTATTATACGTTCTTACAAACTTACGATCTTACTGAAAAGACAATGACAATAACAACAGTAATGATGATGAAACTAATAACTTATGTTAATATCATGCCTTAAGGTTTACAAAGCACTCTATATATCAAATCAAAGGAGATAACACATAAAAAGTACTTTGCAAACCTCTAAGCACCATATAAATATCAGTTATGAGGCAGCTGGGTAGAACAGTGAATACCTGGAATGATCTGGAATCAGGAAAAAAGTTCAAATCCAGGTTCAGACACTAGCTGTGTCTCCCTGGGCAAGTCACTTAACCTCTGTCTTATCTACGAATAAGTTTCTTTATCTGTAAAATGGAGATAAAAGCTCCTATCTCCCAGAGTAGTTGTGAAATAAAATAAGATATTATTTGTTAGTGCTTGAAATGCTATATAAATGCTAGCTATCATTATAATTATTATATACAATTTCATTCCATCCTCTGGATGAGAGAGGTGCTATTATTCTCCCGGTTTTAAAGATGAGAAAGATTAGGTTCAGTGAGGTTAAATGACTCACTAGGGTCCCACAGTCAAAAAGGGTCAGAGAGAGCATTCACATGCAGACCTTCTAGACCCCAACACCAGAACTTTATGGACTGTGCTAAATTGTTTTTTAAATATGATTAGAGTGAAACAAGCATAGTTCCTTGGGGTACCAGCCTTTGAAATCAGCTAAAAGATGCAAAGCAAAGTCATCAAAGGAAATGGCATAAACATCAGAGCAACAATAGAGTATTTTCCTCATCTAGCTGGAGGATACTCTCAAAACAAATACCTATACCATCTGCTGTCCTGCCAGGTTTCAACTGCCAGAAACAAGAAGCCCAGTACCCCTAATCTCATCACCATGCTCCTACCTCAAACCTTGACTTGACCACCTCCCTTAGGTTCCTCTCCCCTCTGATTAGAGGGCTGCAAAGCAGAGTACCAAACTCCTCCCAATGCCTTCCTTTATAGTGGCTCACTCCACTCTGCATCTGCTCCCCTTCCTGGTTTCAACTCCAAGGAACAAGATACACCCTGGTCTCCCACCCACTCACCCTTTCATGTTTTCTTTTGTATGTTATCTCCCCCCTCACATTAGATTGTAAACTTGTTGAGAGCAGGGAGTATCTTTCTTTTTATTTATTGTCTCTTCAGCACTTAGCAGAGTGCTGCCACATTCTAAGTGCTTAATAAATGATTATTGGATTAGATTGAAATAGAGGGTACCTAGGAATAAGTGTAGTGGAGCACACACATAGGGAACATACATGGAGGGGCACACATAAGAAGGAATCCACATGACTAGGGTATGCATACAGGGAGCATTATGGGCAAGAAACCTTTTCTGGAAGGGAATGTGTTTGGCCGCAGCACACATATGACCAAAGAACACATAACAATACTATAGCAGAACCTCTTATGTCTTCTGGCCATTCATTACATGGCCTTTGCTGGGCCAGCTCCCTGCTAGAATTGCATAGCAAGTGGTTGATGCCAAGTGTGCGGTTAATTCTGGGCTTGTGAAAATAAACTATCATTTCTGAGAGCTGATACTCCCCATAATTCTCTAAGGCACGTGACTGAGTGTCAACTGCACTGACCCCACAGTCACTGCTAAGCATGATTCCATTGGACACATGGTGGTAGATGGCAGATGGCAGACATCCTTCCTTTGACTTACAGATAATCACAAATAAATATCTTTTTGTGTGTGGCTTATTTATTTTGAGGTGGCTTGAATAAGACATAGGGACACCTGAGATATCATTTGGCAAAATATTGCCTTTTCTTAAGGAGATCTTCAGCTTTTCCAGTGTAGCAAAAATCAAATTGGTTCTGTGGTTACAGCTTTTATACAGACAATCCTATTATTATGAACACAAGCAAAGGCCAATAAAAATCTTCCATAATGTACCATGGGGAACTCATTTATTCAACATCTTTCTAATTTTTATGAAATTGTAGTAATGAGAATTAATCGAGAAATGGATAATGGTCTGCATTATCTAGGGAAACATTTCTAAAAAAACTTTTAAGATTATTTAATACATAGCAAAATATCATCTGGTTGGAATGTGTTACATAGCAATATTTGAATTACATAGCTTTTCCATAACAGTATTTTTAAAAGCCTATGTTTAAATACTACCACAAACAACCCCCTGCTCTATTACACCAGTGTCATAGAATGAGTTGGAAGAGGCCTTAAAGGTCATTTCCTCCAACCACCTACTCAGTGGACATGAATGTTTTATTACTATGGGGGGGAGGGGGAACAGTAGGGAAACTATAGCTCTTCCTGATAATATTGATGGAGTATAAATCCTAGAGACTCTAATCCTGGGGTTCTTAGCCTGAGATTTGTAAACTTGTTGCTTTTTTGAAATCTATTTTGAAAATGATATTTCAATATAATTTGTATCCTCTGTAATCCTGTGTATTTTATTTTATTCATTTAAAAACATCATTCTGACAAGGAGTTCATAGGCTGCACGAGATTACCAAGGGCATCGATGACATCTAAAAGGCACAGAACCCCTGTTCTAGAAGCACCATATAATGACTATCTTCCTGTTTGAAGGAGAATTAGGAAAAAAAAAGAAGAAAAGGGGAATTAGGCTTATGCTGGTTGACCCAAGAGGACAGGATCAGAAGCAGTAAATGGAAGCATCAAAGAAATAGATTTAGATTCAGTATAACAAAAAGCTTCCCGTTTTGAGAACTGGGTTGACCTAGATGTCTGCTGAAGGCCCTTCCAACTTGAAATTTCTACTTCTGTGAATGTAGCTTGAACCAGGTGCATGATCCTCCCTTTTATTCAAAAGCAACTAGGTGGTACAGAGAATAGAGTATTAGGCCTAGAATCAGGAAGACACAAGTTCAAATCCAGCCTCAAATACTTACTGGATGTATAACTCTGGGCAAACCACTTAACCTCTATCTGCCTTGGTTTCCTCAATTGCAAAATGAGAATAACAGTTGTGAGGATCAAATGAGATATTTGTAAAGCACTTAGCACAGTGCCAGGCACATAGTAGGCACTATATAAATGTTATCTATTATTATTGTTATTGTTATTGTTGTTGCTGTTGTTGTTGTTAAGCCATTAGTTCAGTGCCTGACACATAATAAGCTCAACATAAATGTTAGATGTTATTATTATTAAAGAGAAAGAAACAATAACAACACACATTTATCAAGTATCAACTGTATGCTGAGCACTGTGCTTGGGGCTAAAGAGATACAAAGGTTAGAGAAGACTCCTTAAGGAGGTTATAGTCTAGCAGAGTGGATAAGACAATAACACAAATAGGAATAATTTACAATGTCACAAAATAAATTAATAGAGAGGTACAAATTGCAATGGAGTCTGAGAAGGAAGGTCCTTACTCAAGACAGGTAGGGACAGAAATCAAAGGAAATCAAGGAAAATCGAGGAAATCAAGGACAATCAAGGAGGATGTAGTATATAAGTTCGATTGTAAAGGTTTAGTAGGAATCCATTCAAAGGAAATGAGGAGAGAAAGCATTTCAGGCACAGGGTTCAACTTGAGCAAGGGCATAGGAATGAGAGATTGTAGTATATGTTTCGGAGACAGAGAGTTGCTCAGTTTGGTTGGAATACATGGAACAAAAAGACAAGTAATATGAGCTACATCTGGGAATATAGAAAATGATTAAGCTTTTCATTTCTCTCACCTGTTGGAAGTATTTTCTTATAAGCCTATGAGCAAAATCTGTTCTCCAATGATGTAACCTTTTTATCCAATAGACTATGTGTTTTTCATTTTTCTGCAGAATGAAAATGCTATCTTTCTGCACAAACATTTCCATCCAATAATACCAATCAGTAAACCTTGGAAATATCTATTTTCCCAAAAAGGTCTATATGCCGTTTGGGGAGGGAATGACCTGAGGCAAAATGGAAGAAGAGCTGTCATCAGCAATATAAAGTAAAACATTATAAAGAGAATGAGTGAAAAACAGGGATTACAGAGAAGAAAACTGACGATGAGGAAGTTAAGTGGAAATAGGCAAAGGTCATGGGTGGAGGTAGGGAACAGGCTTGAGCCAGTTTCTATTGGCTTATGAGAGCCAATTGTTAAATTTCCAGTGTGAGCATTCACACCATAGAAATTGGCAAATGCTATAAATCGTGTCTTGATTTATTGTTTTGTTGATTGTCTAGATTTAAGAAAGTGATGAAGAAAATATTAATAATGCAGATTGAACTTAAGTGTTGTTGTGTACATTCTTCCTACCTCCCCAACCAAGGCTGGTTGTTAAACATTTACCAGCACATTCCTGAGGATAGGAAAACACAGAGACAAAAGACAAAACAAAAATATAAATAAGGAAAATATGAAAAGTCAAGAAGGGTAGAAAGAAACAAAAAAGACAAAAAATGGATTAGAAAACCTATTCCTCCAGAAAGTCTTTCCAATTCCAAAAGATAAAGAGGCATGCATATGTTGAGATACAATTAAATACCTGTTCTGTGTAAGGCACTGGAGAAGGAGCTCTGAGAGACATACAGATGAATATGGAATGGTCCTCGCCTTTCCAGAGCTCTCATTCCTCTAGGAAATATTAGACATTTGCGAAAATAACTACAGCATAAGGAAAACAGTGAATGGACAATAAGAGAGAACAAGGAAATGATATGGAATTTTAGAGAAGAGAGAAATAAATTTCAACTGGAGTGGGAAAGGATAAAGGACTATTTCATGGAGGAAGGGAAATTTCAAGCAGACTTTGAAGGGCAAGAACATTTTGATAGGACTTGAGAAGGAGGGAGAAAATGTTTCAGGAAAGAGACGTGATAGGCAAAGAAAGACATGGAAACTGAGGTCCAATTTTTGAAAAAGTGAGTAGTTCAAGTGGACTAGAGCTTCAGGGGCATGAAGACATGGATTTAGGGATAATTCTAGATAGGAAATTTTGGGATCAAATCACGGAACTCTCTGAATGTCAAGTTGAAGAGTTTAAATTCATTTCTGTAAGCAATGGAGAACCTTGAAGGTTTATGATTGAGGAAGGGTGAAGTGATCAAAGTTGTCCTTTGGGAAAAAAAGTTATGAAAGGATGCAAAATGGGTTGAAGTAAGAAGGCAGGTAACTTGATTAAAAGGCTCTTTACATATCTCAAATAAATGGTAATAAGAGACATTATAAGAGAAGTGGTAGTGAGAAGTTTGGTAGTAAAGGAAAGAAGAGAGAAAATAGTTAATTTTAGAAGGTAGTAAGAATCAGGAAAGATTTTTCTATAATGGGAAAAATTAATTGTATTTGTACACAAATCTATTTCAATGTAACAACTGCAAATTCTTATAGTGTTTTGAGTTCACAACCAGCTACTATGACACAAGAGATAGGCCACATAACCATGGGGTGGCATAACTGGTCTTGATTTCAGGAGGGAATTTTATTCTATACCATCCTATGATGTTCACAATAAAAAGCTAGGAAAGAAGGGGATCATATTTCTGTTGGTCTAGTACCTATCTGACTTGAACCCAAAGACTACTGTTTTCAATTAGGGATCAACTTAGGGATACGTATCAAGTGATATCCTACAAAGATATCCAAGCACTTATTCCATTCAATATCTATATTAATTGCCAGAAGAAAAGAATCAAGAATATATCCATCATATCTTTAGCCAACACCTTAAATGTGGTTGTTAATACTAGAAAGGAGTGGTGTCAAATTCAAATAGAAATGGATCCCCGTAGGCTTCATATTGACTTAATACATTACAAATTAATATTATGTTGAATGATATTTTTGTTAAATCTATTAAACATTTCCCAGTTACATTTTAATAGGTTCAGGCCATTCTCAGGGGCTTTGTTTGCTACAAGGACACCTGAACTCTAGAACAAGGGATCTTAATCTAGCACAGATGCCTGGGAGTCTGTAGACAGATTTCAGGGTTTCATTTAATTATGAACTTTAAAAAAAAATTATTCTGAGAAGCAGTTTATAGCCTTCACTAGACTGACAAAGGGGTCCATGACATATGAAAACCAAGCAATCAATTAATCAGCCAAAGACAGTTAAGATCCCCTACTCCAGAGGACAAGTAATGAGAAGTAGTATGGCACGGTATGAAGCTCATTGGAAAGGGCTCAAAGAAGATGGATTCAAATTTGTCTCTACCACTTACTTGGGCAGGGATCTTCTAAGTCTCAGTTTCCTCATCTATAAAATGGTGAATCAAACTAAATAGACTTTAACATCTATTTAGGCACCAAATCTATGATCCTATGATAAATTATAAATGACATGGATCAATTAGACAGATTAAAAAAGTGAGGGGAATTCAACTGGAAAAATTGGGGGGAATCAACCACAACAGCATAAATATTTGTTCAGGTAAATATGGCTGATCTCATTATAGGACAAAAAGTCAGGCTAGGATTCATAACTGACCACACGAATCTACTATGTAATACTGTTGGGTTTTTTTTTAAACAAAAGTCATCATAAGACTGGGGTATTTTTAAAAAGCATGTGTATCAAGGTTTGGGAAATAAGGTTCCTCTATATTCTTCATTACTCATGGACTTAACCAAGAATTTCAAAGAATTTGGTCATCATCCTTTAAAAAAGGATGCAAGAAAACATGTGATAAAGAAAAATAGGGAAATAGTTTCTATGGTAGAAGATTAAAACTGAAGCTTATTAGCCAAGAAAAAGAGGAGGTTCATCAACAAAGCTTGACTATCATGTGTTGCATCTTTTTGACCATACTATATCATAATGGGAAGAGTTACTGTGGCCTGCCTAGTTAGAGAGCACACTCACAATGGCAAAATCATGCATTTATAAAATGTTATTATTTAGGTATTTGGTTTATTTTGGTCTTGGCCTTAAATTTTACAGGTGTAGGGGATTCCTAGTGTGTAACTTCCTGCTCCTGATGCAGTTTGAACTCATCTACAATTTAGTCTCAGGAAGTTGTCAGAGCATGGAGTGACTTGCCTAGGGTCGCACAGATAGTCTGTACCTAAAACAAAACACCCTGGTTATTCCCTGATTCCAATCCTGGTCTTCTGTGCATCTCTCTAAGCTGCCTGTGTCTTGATTTAATCTGTCATTTCTTCTTCTGGCCTCTGTAGAAAGATAAGGCTCATGATCAGGACCTCTTTCACAAAAGTCTTTGAATTCAGAAAGCAAATAACCTGATAGCCTTCCCAACTCCAGGAATTTTTACTGGCTGCCCCTCAGGTATGGAATGTTCTCCCTCCTCATCTCTTCCTCCTAGCTTCCCTAGCTTCCTTTAAAATCAAGTTTAAATCTAACCTTCTTCTAGAGCCTTTCACCCTATTGATTATTTTGCATTTATCCTATATATGGCTTGTTTGTACATAGTTATTTGCATGCAGTCTCCCTTATCAGATTATGATCTCCTAGAGGGCAGGGACTATCATCTACCTTTCTTGGTATCTATAGCACTTGGCACAGTGCTTGGCATATAGTTGGCAATTAATAAATTACTGACTGACAATCTCTTAGCACCCTACACAACTAAGACTGTAAGTTGCAGAAAAGGTGCCAATGTGCAGTGGCAAGGGAGTTTCTTCATTTGTGGGGTTCTCCATACCAATGAAATCATAGGTACAGTTCCTTTTCCTGTGAATGATAAACTAAGGAACTCCAATAATGCACAGATTAAGCACTACAAGTTTGAAAAAGTGGTCTGCGGTTTAAAAAAAAGTGGGGAATGGAGGGTTGCATGGCTCAATCACTGACAACACGTCATGTTTTAGAGAAATACAGGGGCAACTAGGTGGCTCAGTGGATAGAACACCACTCTGGAGTCAGGAAAACCTGAGTTCATACCCGGCCTCAGGCACTTGATCACTTGATACTTACTAGCTGTGTGACTCTGGGCAAGTCACTTAACCCTAACTACCTCGCCAAAAAGAGAGAGAGAGAGAGAGAGAAACACAAACTACAAGAGCCAGAGAACTCAACAGAAGCTAGTGGCTGAATCCGTCCTACTCAATGGTAACGTAAGCAAACCTTCTATCATTCTCCACAAGAGGAGAGATAAACTATGCTGTGTTAATATAATGTCTTTGCTGGAGGTGATGAAAACAGTTACAAAGAAAGCAATGGATTAGAAACAAATTAATATGTTGGTATTTAAAATCTCAAATAAGAGGAAAATCAAAGGAGAGTAAATAAAAGGCATCATATAGTAGGTAGAGTATTTATTTCAGAGTCAGAGGGCCTTGGCCCAAATTCTGTGTCTGCCACTTACTACTTGTATGACTATGACCACTTAAATTTTCTGGGTCTCAGTTTCCTCATTTGTAAAATTAAAGAGTTGAACTACAAGAACTTTAAGGTACTTACTAAGTACCTTACTTAGTACAAAGTACTTTCTAAATCTATGATCTTAGGCATCAGTTTGTATAGGGTAGTTAGCACAACAAAGATATAAGCCTAGACATTGACATAAACACAGACTTGACACAGACATCAACATAATCAGATTAGACAAAGACATAGAAGTACACGTAGATGTAGATGTAGGGACTGAGATGTAGATATAGACAGATATAGGTAAACATAGACATAGATATAAATGTGGGCATAGATGTAAATATAGATATAGATATAGACACTGACATAGACATAGAGCTACATAGACACCATTATGACTATGCTAGGCATTAGGACTGAAGAGAAAGTGTGAGATTAGACTTGAAAAAACATACCCACTCCAACCGATAAAAACACTAGAAGGATACATCAGACACCTACCTGAGAGCCTACAACATAAGGTCTGAAAACCTTCAAAGAAAAATGCTATATTTTGCATCACATTCCCCTGAAAGATTTCATTCATTTACATGGTATCCTCCAACTTTAGAAAATGACTTGATAACAGAAAAGAAACAAAAAAGACTAGATGTCAGGGCAGGAAACAAAAAAAAAATCTTTTTATCTATAATCAACAGGGAAAAGTGAGCATATTTTATTCTGACTTGGAAAACCACTTATGTCTGCAAAAATAATTGTACTTATTATTATGACTTTTCCAAGAACCAGCTCTTTCTGCGGAGTCCTTACATAGCAGTCCTTGGCTATTTCTATCAGTCAAAATCAAATAGGAAAGGATATGGAAGTATGTATCATACATATAGGACTATTTTTAGTGTGCCCATGATTTAAGTCACTTAAAACACGAACTCTCAGCTCAGCAAGAAAAATGTGCCCACAACTCAGAAGCCTAAACAACAGCAGCTACATTTGACAAACAATTGCCAAATAAAATTATTCTTTATCCCACTACCCCTAATGACCAAAATACTGAAGTCACTAGAATTGGGCTCTGTTGCCTGTTTAATACTTCAATAGATTTATGATTTCACTGATATGACTATTTCCTCAGATTGTTGAGATCATATTCATGCCTTTTCAACCTCTGTAACTCTTATCTATCTTCTCCCATAAATCAGGTCAAAACAGATTATGAGGAACAAGTCAAGAAACTGTTAGAATTCATGGAAATTTTGGAGGTCTAATCTCCAATCTGTTGCAAGTCTCATCATTTCTTCCTTCTTAACAAATCTTGTGTACGTCCCCTTCTCTCTATTCCCATTGCCACTAATCTGCAGCAAGATCCCATTACCTCATATCTGAACTATTAGAATAACCTTTTGGTTGGTTTCCCTGCCACAAGTCTATCCCCACTTCAGCCCTACAGTGCAAGAGTGATCTTCCTAAAGTGCATACACACACACACACACAAGCATGCGCATACACCCACAAATACGCGCACGCACATGCAGAGGTTAACTAGTCATGGAGAGATATAACATGGATAGCTTCAATTTCAAACTGGCAGCACTGAGTATTAAAAGACCTAAATGACTTCCTCAAGTGCAAAGGGTAGATTTTTTTTTTACAGAAGACTGGTGAGAAGACATGGGCTAGAGCTGCAGAGGATGAGAAGGTATAAGAGAATTTCAAGTTGGTTCACTGAAGAGAATATTTAAGTAGACAAGATAACAAACACATTGAAGTATTTAAATATTAATAGAGACCATTCAGTGGGATTGGTAGAACAATAAATATACATACATTATTTTTATATACATAAATATTTATATTCTCTTCATAAACATTAGATCCACATGCATATATATACACATTAAAAACATAAATATGTATTACATATTTGTATATTTGTGTGTATTTTGCATGGAAGTAAATGTGAAGTAAGAATAGAGGGGGACCTGACTAGGCCACAAGATCTGGAGTCCACCTGGTATGTATATGTATCCATGTTCAATAATGCATACTTGTATTGTGCATTGCATGTATGCATAACTAGACATGTATACAAATTTCCTCTTTTATGTGAACTTTTATATATAGGTTACATATACATTATATTAATACATATATACAAATAAATGCATGCATGCATGTATATGTATACATGTACATATACATACTATGGGGGCCCCAGATTTTGCCACTGAGGCCTGCTCCTCCATACTCTTCCTCCATGGTTGCTTTTATACCAAATCCAAGAAAACAGCCAGCAGTAAATTATCTGGCCTCAGATGTCTATATGCACAAATAAACAAATTATGGGTCACAAGCAAGATGAATTAGTTTTGAAGGCAAAGAGGTAAATGTAAGTATGGATTGATCTGGATCAGGGGTGGGGAACCCTTGAGGCCACATGTGACCTTCTAGGTTCTCAAGTGCAGCCCTTTGACTGAATCTAAACTTCACTGAACAAATCCCCTAAATAAAAGGATTTGCTCTTATAAAACTTAAACTCAGTCAAAAGGCTTCACCCAAGGACCTAGAAGGCCACACGTGGCCTCAAGGCTGTAGGTCCCCCACCCCTGATCTAGATGGCCACTGAGATCCCTTCCAACTCCAAAATTCTATTAGTCTTCCTTTGTCATAACAGATGCTTTCTATGGTATTTAACTCGACAGCAATCCATAAGCGGTTTTCTCCCTTGCCTTCCAGTTCTCCCTCTAAATCCATCCTTCTTCCATATTTTTATTGATAGGACCATCATCCTTCTAGTCACTCAGCTTCACAACCTCAGAATCATCCTTGAATTTTCCTTCTCCCTTATTCCATCTGCCCAAGATGCTAAATCTTATAAATTCTATCTCCATAACACTTTTTTCATCTGTCCCCTTCTCTCTACTCACACAGCCACTACTCTGGCTCAGTCTCTCATCACCTCTCATGCAGATTATTCTAATAACCTCCAAATAGATCTTCTGCTACCCATAGCCCATTCCAACCATGACCTTCTCAATCAATCTTCTAGCTATACAATTGTCAAAATTATCTTCCCAGAGCACAGGGTCTAACCATGTCACTCCCAACCTAAGATACTTTAATGGGGCCCTTTTGCCTCTGACATAATACAAACTCATCTCTTTGGCATTTAAAACCTTTCATACTCTCTACCCAACCTATCCTTCAAAAGTAATTTGACATCATTCCTCCCACACATACTTTATTTCTTGGCTGACATTTCCTCTCCGGCCTCTCAGGCTTTTGACTATCAGACAACCAATTTCCTTCTTTACTACCTGTTCAAGTTATTTTATCTCTTTGGGCCTCAGTTGCCTTGTCTGCAAAATGAGAGGGTTGGTTTAGATGACCTTTAAGGTCTCTTTCAGCTCTACTTCTCTCATTCTATAAAATGGATAAGCAGTTGCTCTAAATGTGCAGCAGCATGAACACTGAATCCTAAGAAAGAAGGAAGGGAAAAGAAACCTGAAAAAAGAGGTGAATCCTTGTTATTCATTAGGAAATTATATCTTTCCAGGAAGTAGAAATGCTACTTGCTGATCTATGGAATGTTCTTTTAATACAACACCAAAAATTAATTAGCCAGTTCAAAAGCTCCAGCACCTAATTCCATAATTTTGACTGGCCCACCTTTCCAGGGTTATTCACTTGAAGTCAATTGTTTTCTGAAATGCTAGCCCAGTCATTTGCTTTTTAGATGGCATATGGCAAAGTCATTGAAATCATTTGATCTCTGCAGCCTGTCTCTGATCATATTCCTGTCTAAGATAAGAAGAATCAAAGAAATATTAGGAAAATGTGAGGAAGCATCTTTGAATGCAAAGCTTAGACTGTGAACTTCCTGAGGGCAGGGACTACCTTTTACCTTTTTTTGTATTGCTAGTGCTGAGCACAGTGCCTGGCATACAATAGGTGTTTAATACATGATTGTTGACTGACTGGGATGGAAATGATGGGTACAGCAAGTCATAGAAATATTCTGACAAACTTTTCCCAAAGGAGAATTTCACCTTCGTTGTTTCAACTCATCTAGATAAGATTGAGAACAATTACCAATTAGAATCAGTAGTAGTAATAGTAGTAGTAGTGGTGGTGGTGGTGGTGGTGGTGGTGGTAATAATGGTGGTAGTGGTAGTGGTAGTAGTAATAGTGGAGGGGGAAGAGTGTAGTGATGGTAGTAGTAGTGGTGGTGGTGGTGGTGGTAGTGGTAGCCATGGTAATAGTTGTGATAGTAGTGATAGTAGTAGTAGTAGTAGTAGTAGTAGCAGTAGTAGTAGTAGTAGTAGTAGTAGTAGTAGTAGTTTTTGTTGAGTCGATTCAGTTATGGGGTTTTTCTTGGTAAAGATACTAGAGTGGTTTGCCATTTCTTCTCCAGTGAATTAAGGCAAACAGAGGTTAAGTGACTTGTCCAAGGTCACACAGCTAATGAGTATTTGAGGCCACATTTGAACTCAGGTCTTCCTGACTCTAGGCCCAGTGCTCTATAAACTGAGCCACCTAGCTGCCAGGAGTAGGAGTAGGAGTAGTCATAGTAGTAGTAGTAGTAGTTGTTGTAGTTAGGGTAGTAGTGATAGTAGTTGTGGTAGTAGTGATAGTAGTTGTGGTAGTAGTAATAGTAGTAGTAGTAGTAGTAATAGTAGAAGTACACATAGTAGCTAACAGTTATATGTCTTCATGATTTACAAAGCATTTATACACTCACACACATATACATACATAAATTAATTAAGTTGATTATCATGATGACTCTATGAGGTAGGTGATATTTTCCCCATTATAAAAATGAGGAAATTGAGACTGAGGAGGTTAAGGCAGCTTAACCTGGTGCAATGGTGCAGTGGATAGAGCACTTGATCTGAGATCAAGAAGACTTGAATTCAAATCCTGATTCAGATACATACTAGCTATGTGACCTTGGACAAGTTCCTTCACCTCCTACCCTTAATTACTCAATCTGTAAAATGGGGATAATAATAGCATCTGCCTCACAGGATTGTTATAAGGATCAAATGAGGTAATAGAGGTAGAGTGTTTTGCCTACCTTAAAGTGCTATATCAATGCCAGCAATTATTATTAAATTATTTGCTCAGGGTTACACAGCTAATATCTGAGGCAGAATATGAATTCAAGTCTTCTGATGCCAGCTCCAGCACTCTATCCATTTAGCAGCTCAGCTGTTCCCATCAATGACACTGCTATTCTTTCCTCAGTTCACTCTCTTCAAGTAAGCTGAATGGGACTAGACCCGGAGCGTCTTTCTCCAAGCTTTATTTAAACCACTAATTTTGCTTTCAATAACCATTAATCAGCAAGCATTTATTACTCAGGCACTGTGCTAGGTACTGGCTTGCCTTCAAGAAGCTTACATTTTATCCGGGGAGACAACCTGTGCTCACATACATATACACAGAATAAATACAAGGTCATTTCAGTGGAGAACAGGGAGGAAGCACAGGAAGCTGGGGGCAATCAGGAAAGGTAGTATAGAAGGGAGCGCTTTGGTTGAGATTTAAAGGCAACTAAGATTCTAAGAGGCAGAAATGAGGTGACAGACAATAAGTACATTCAAGGCATGGGAGACATCCAGTTTAAAGGCAGAGAGATGGCAGTGTATGGAAAGAGAATCAAAAATGCCACTCTGACTTGAGTACAGAGTGGACCCACAACAAGGCTGGGAAGGCATGGTTAATTTCCTTACAACTAAGAAAAATATGGAGTTCTAGTTCTAATGAGTATAAATAAGAAGCACCACAGAAAGACAGCTGCACTTAAAATCATTGGTTTTGCACCACAGGACCTGAGCTCAAGTATCAATCTCTCTGAGCTTCATTTTCCTATCTATAAAATGAGGGAATTGGACCAGATTCTTTCTAGCTCTAGATGTAGGATTCTGTTATTTCAATTATTGTAACATGACATTATCATTAAAATAGTGAAATCATTAACTATAATATTGCAATATTATATCATCATCAAAATATTAAAATAATTACAGTAATAAAAGAAAAAAAACTTTTTTTAAAAATGTGGCTGTTTGTATATACCAAGCATTTTCTAGATGTCAACAACCCAAGTACTTCCTCCAAGGATCTTAATCAGTAAACTGAGAAGAAAGCTATGGCCAGATTAAAACCTGTGTGAACAGCTGGGTTAGTGGGAAAAAAATGTCTTTTCCTTTTCTCGGATCTACCGGGGGTTAGACAAAAATAACTGACCTTTATTTCATTCATGACTGGTGAGTTAAACAACATCCTTCAAATCTAAGAGGTCTGAGAGGGAAAAGAGGAGATGAGAAATTCTGCCCTTCTTCATTTCTAAAGAAAGGGCAGCCTTCCCTCTATACCTACACAGCAAAGCCCAAGAGGAGAATCATCTGAGTGACTTAGTTAGCTCAAAAATTATTGCCTTTTTTAGACACAGGCCATCCCCAGTTTCTAAAAGAGCTGTCTGTATCTGAAAGGTTTGCCTTTAAGTCAAACATTTGCTACTCAAAATATATTTTTCTTTGGAACAATTACACACAGGCTCAGGCTCAAGAGAATGCTGACCTTGGGTCTTCCTCTTTATCCACCAAATTGTCAGGAGAATTAATTGCAAGGCTCAAGGAGCTAGTATTTTTAGGAGATTCTGAGAAACTTAAAGCCACCTAACTTGCTTTAAATAATATCACCTAGGGCAGTTTTCAGATGAAGAAATTAAAGTTATCTATAGTCATATGGAAAAATGCTCTAAACCATTACTGATTAGAGAAAAACAATTCTGAGGTACCACATCACACCTATCAGATGGGCTAACATGATAGAGAAGGAAAATGAGAAATGTTGCAGAAAATGTGGGAAAATTGGAACACTAATGCATTGTTGGTGGAGTTGTGAACTGATCCAACCATTATGGAGAGCAATTTGGAACTATGTCCAAAGGGCTATCAAACTGTGCATACCTTTGACCTAGCAATACCACTTCTAGGTCTTTACCCCAAAGAGATCATACAAATGGGGAAAGGACCCACAGGTACAAAAATATTTATAGCAGCTCTTTTTGTGGTGGCCAAGAATTGGAAATTGAGGGGATGCCCATCAATTGGGTAATTGCTAAACAAGCTGTGGTATATGAATGTAGTGGAATACTATTGTGCTGTAAGAAATGATGAGCAGACTTCAGAAAAACATGTGAAGACTTATATGAACTAATGCTGAGCGAAGTGAGCAGAACCAGGAGAACATTGTACACAGTAACAGCCACATTGTGTGATGACTAACTTTCATAGACTTGGCTCTTCTCAGTAATGCAAAGATCTAAGATAACTCCAAAAGATTCATGATGGAAAATGCTGGTCACGTCCAGAGAAAGAACTGTGGAGTTCGAATGCAGATCAAAGCACACTATTTGCTCTCTTTTATTGTTATTGTTTTGTTTTGTTTCTTCTTTCTCGTGGTTCCTGCCATTGGTTCCAATTCTTCTTTACAACATGACTAATGTGAAAATATGTTTAATATGAATGTATATGTAGAGCCTATATCACATTGCATGCCATATTGGGGAGGGGGGAGGAGAAAGAGGAAGGGGGAGAAAGTTTAAAAGTCAAAAGCTTACGGAAGTGAATGTTGAAAACTAAAAATAAATTAATTATTTTTTAAAAAACAATATCACCCAGAATCCAAAGACAATAAGTTGATTTCCATGCCTTGTGAGTACCTAAGGAACTAGTCTCAGGAAGAACACCCAAACCTAGGGTAGAGAAATGGAAAAGATGTTAGGATTAGAGAGAGATTCCCAGTAGCAGAACTGAAAATATAGTTTTTGTCTATAGGCCTTTAATTGGTGGGATAGTAGTAGAAGAAAAAGCATCTGTGTACTCCATAGGGTGACACAGAGACCCTACTCCTGAGATATTGTCAATGACCATCCACTGACAGAAATTGGAAGATAAAAAATAGGGGGTAATCCAAGGAAAGGAAAGGAAGAAGGAAAGAAGGAGGGAACGAAGGAAAAAGATAGGTCGTAGACAGACATAGAAAACCAGATAGATAAAAAGATGATAGAACATAGATGATTGATAAATAGATACATAGAGCATTTATTGAGTGTTTTCTATGAGCCAGACACATAGTAAGTGTTGGGGGATAAAAATAGAAGCAAACAGGATTCCTACCCTCAAGGTTCTTGCATTCTAGTAGAGGAAGAAAATGCAGGAAGAGGAACTAGAAAAGGAGGGAGGAGGAAAAGTGACTTGTGAGGAAGAAGTCCAGAGAATGGGTTGCAGCATGACTATGATAAAGCATGGCTGGAACCCATCCTGAAATAGCTGTTCCCACAAAAGGAATCACCAATTAGGAGAATGGTGGAAAGGTAGCTAACAAGGAAGAAGAAAAGTCCAGAGAGTGAGCACAAGTGTAAGAGAGGTGAAATATGAGTGAGATCCTTCCTGAAATGAATGATTATGAGAAGCAATCTCCCTTTTAAGAGAGAGCTCTACTGCCCCTGCCCACTCCAAATACAAAGAAAATCTATGCATGCATTCCAGGTACTCTTCCTGACTTTATTTTCCCAACTTTATGTGTAAGGTAGTGTGGGGTACTGGGAGAAAGTGAAACTGAGCCCCAGCAATACTGAAGTTTTCAATAAAAATGAATCCATAACACATAATTGAAGCTAAGTTAATCAATAGCTCAGATTTTTCCAAGGAGTTACCTAGTGTCATCAGTTCTACCGCCACAACCTCTTTCGAAATTGTCTCCTTCCTTCCTAGTTCAGGCACTCATCAGGTGTCACTTGACTTCTGAAATATCCTTCCAATTGGTCTTGTTTGTAATCTTTCTAGAGACTCTGTAATCCATCCTCTGTACAACTTCCAAAGTATCCACCTAAAGCTTCAGTCAATCCTCTACTTAAGAGACTTTGGTGGCTCCCAATTTATTGCCTCTAGGATAAAATATATAGACCACTATTTGACATTTAAAGCCCTTCATTATCTGACTTCAGATTACATTTTCTTTTACTGAAACTATCTTTCCAGCAAATATACCTAACTTTCAGTTCTCTCAATTCAACATCTCATATTGTGTCTCTCCTTTGCATAATCCATTCCCTCTTCCCAGTTCCTGGAATACATTTCCTTCTCTCCTTCATCTCTTAGAATTCCTAGCTTCCTTCAACACTCAGCTCAGATGCCCCCTTGAAGGGGGTGGAGAAGAAGGGAATAAGCATTTATATAGCACCTACTACATGCCAGACACTGTGCTAAGCTGCTTTACAAATCTCATTTGACCTTCAAAACCTTTTGCAATCCCCTGGCTGTAAAAATGCACCTTTCCCTCCTCAAATTTACTTGTATTTATTTTTCTGTTCACCCACTGTATCCCCAAGTTGTACATGCACTCATTGAATGTGGGGACTATTTTTTAATTTTGTTTGTATTACCAGCACTCGGCACAGTGCTTTGCACATAGAAGGAATTTAATTAGTGCTTATTGAACTAGCAGCAAACAAAAAAAGGGGCAAAAAGAATATGAACTATGGTTAGAAAGGAATCAGCAGATCCACTCCCTTCTGGCTACATAAGCTGACTCCTCTGCTATGAAAGCTCACTAACAAGCCAGGCACAGGCACACAATTTGTTAATGAGCAAATTATATTTAGAGAATTGTTAAAAAAAAAAAAAAAAAAACCTCATCCCACTGACTCTAAATCTACCCAGAAAGTACACTTCTTCCTCATTGACCATTATAACAAATAGATGCTAGGGAGCAAGTAAATTAAGGAAGACACCATTTCATTTTAAATTTTGCATGCTTTTCATGTGAAAACTCTATAAAAAAGTTAAGTTTTTCTGCCAAAGCCATAGGCTCTGGTTACTGTTATACCTTTTTTTATGCCTTCTGCTAGCCCCCATCTGCATTTCATTAGCTTCCCCAATGAACATAAAACATTACTACTCACGGTGTTAAATTATTTCAACATTACTTTTGAACATAAAATCAGGCAGCCACTTTTATAGCAACTCATTTCAGTTACAAACATAAGAACATTTGCCCAACAAATGCTACAGTATTTTAGTTTCTCCCTGGGCATCTCTATACTGACCACGTGACCGCTGAAGAATATTCACTGAAAAATGTGTCTTCTCTAGAGTTTGGGCACCTGGTTATTGTAGATGAAGAGCATTTACACCAATGATGTCAAATTTAAATAGAAATGGGGAACACTAATCCTTCTAATTACCTAAGTTTTACTATCTTCATATTTATTTTGTTAAATATTTCCCAATTACGTTTTAATCTGCTTTGGCCTACTAGAGAGTTGCCAGCCTCCATGTGCTTGACACCACAGATTTAGACAATACATTTTGCATATTTTAATCTAATATAACCTCACACAAAAGACTCGTGAGTACTTACCAAGGCATTAAATCAGGTCATTACAAAGTGAAAAAATTTAGACAACTCACCGATCATTTTTTTCCCAAGTAGTTTCATATTTTCAGTGATTTCAGAGTCATTTTTTGCCCAATTGATCTGCCATCTCAGTGATGAACAGATAAATACTTGTCCCCACAATAGGAATAAAATTTTAGTTGTACTATTTTACAACCTACCCAACCATACAAACAGGCTTCCAGGTCCAGAGAGAGGAATCTTATTATTTAGTTATGACTTATATCCCAACTGCTTGTGTGGTAGCAACTTTATCAATGGATCCACAAGCATTAATTAAGCATTTATCATGAGCTTCATGCAATCTCTGTTGCTGTCAAACTGGGCAATTTGCTTTTTCCATTACACATCATTCACTCTCTTGCCTCCAGGCCTTGACTCCCCCCTCCTTTCCTCTGCCTCACAGCTTCCAGAAGGGCTCAGCTCAAATGTTACCTCCTAAAAGATGCCTTTCCTCATTCTCTCATTTATTGCTGATTTCCCCACCTGACACCTGGAAATTACTGTGTATTCATCCTCTATGTATTTTCAATTTTCTTCTCTGTGTATCTGCTGTTCCCTACACCCCAGGAGAATGAAAGCTTCTTGAGGGCAAGGACCATCTAGTTATTGTTCCTGTATTCCCAGAACCTATTACACAGCTTGATATGTATTGTTATTGTTGTTGTTGCTGTTCAGATGATCAATCATATCTGACTTTTTGAGATCCTATGGAGCAATAGATTTTCATGGCAAAGATACTTTCTCCAGTTGTAGGCAATGGGGTTAAGTGACTTGCCCAGGGTCACATAGCTAGTAAGTATCTGATGTCAGATTTGAACTCTGAACTTTCTGTGTTCTTTGTGACTCCAGGCCCAGCACTCTATCCACTGTGCCACCACCTAGCTGCCCCAATAACCTGATTTGTAATAGATACGTAAATAAATACTTATTGAATTGAATTGAACCACAATTTGAGACTCTTAGTTTCCTAACCTTTGCTGTCCCTGATATCTTGACTCCATCTATTCAGATATCTTCTGATCTGGTTTCAGACTCTTTTAGTTGACTAAAATGTCTTCTTCTTGCTCCTACCTAGGCAGCTAAGTGGTGCAGCAGATAGAGTGCTAAACCCGGAGTCAGAAACACCTGATTTCAAATCCAACCTCAGATAAATGCTAGCTGGGTGACCTTGGGCAAGTCACTTACTTTCTGTTTGCTTCAGTTTCCTCCACTGTAAAATGGGGATAATAACAACATCTAGTTCCCAGGGTTATTGTGAGCGTGAAATATTTCTAAAGCACTTAGCATAGTACCTAGCACATAGTAAGTGCTACATAAATGGTTATTCCCTTCTCTTCCCTTTCTACCTTTGTCATTTAATATTCATAACCATCCCCTACACTGTTATTTGAGCATAACTAGCCTTTGGTTTCATCTGGCTTTTAGTTACTCAACCATTTATCTCTTGACTGAGGAATCGTTATAGATTCATGTTAACATTTACATTTGAGAACACAAACTGCCTTCTGTCTGCCATGAAAAGGCAACCTGGTAATTTCATCACAGCTTGCTATCAAGATATTGTACATTTATCTTAAAAGTCATCCTATGCACTTGGAAGAACGACAGCTCAGGATGTGCCCACCAAGAACCGAAGAGTTCATGTAAAACTTGACTGAAACTCTCATAGCACTAAGTAGTCAATGCCTGGCACATGGTAGGTACTTAATAGATTTTTATTGACTGACTTACTAAGAATATTCTATATTGGTCTAAAGTGAGGCTGTATTTTTGTTCCAAATCAGGTCTATACAAAACCAAAGTATGGCCTATGATGCTGCTCTAATTGACTTTAATGCATTTTTCCTCTACTCTCCATTGACAGGAGGCAGCTAGGTGGTGCAATTGACAGAGCAACAGGGCTGAAATCAGGAAGATGAGTTCAAATCCGACCTCAGATACTTACTTAGCTGTGTGACTTTGGGCAAGTCACTTTACCACTGCCTTCTTCAGTTGCCTCAACAGCAAAATGAGGATAATAATAGCACCTACTTTACAGGGTTGTTTTGAGGATCAAATGGAGATAACATTTATAAAGCACTTAGTACACTGCCTGACATATAGTAGATGCTATATATATGCTACTGTTAGTATTGCCATTATTACTATGTTGTTATTATTCAATTGTATCAGTCATGTCTGACTCTTTCATGATCCTATTTGGGGTTTTCTTGGCAAAAATACTGGAGTGATTTTCCATTTCCTTCTCCAGTTCATTCTACAAATGAAAAAACTGAAGCATAGAGAGTTAAGTGACTTGCCCAGGGTCACACAGCTAGTATGTGTCTCAGGTCAGAAATGAATTCACAAAGATGAGTCTTCCTGATGCCAGGCACTGTATTCTACCCCTAGCTATCCCATAATTATAATAATATAATAATAATATTATTATAGAAGGTGATCGAATGTGGAATTTGCAATGGTTACCACCTACCTCTGACATTTTTTTTCCTCAACTATAATACAGCTTTATAAATCTGCCCATAGTGCCTATCAATGCCCCAGCCAGGACCACAGTTTGTGGGACTCCTCCCAGCTATCAAACTTACACACTACATATTTATTTTATCCAGTCATTTTGTATAATTATTTTTCACAGTATCCATACACACACACACACACACACACACACACACACACACACATTTTTCCCCAAGAAGTCTCATGTTATAGACATGAACTACATTCAGAGACTGACCATATTCAGACCATTATGGTAATGTATAAATGGTATGATTGGAAGAGGAGGTGAATTTCATTGTTAAAACGCTGTGGTTTGACCACATGAAAAAGCCCTAACTGAGTAGAGTGGGCAGCTGCTAAGTCTAGAGGAAAGAATACTCATTCTGGCATTTGGAGACCTGAGTTCAAATCTCTCTGTTATTGACCATTTGTATGACTTTGGGCAAATTGCCTAATCTCCCTATTCCTTATCTATGAAATGAGAGGATTAGGCCGGATGGCTTCTGAAGTCCCTTCCACTTCTGAATCTGTAATCCTAATCAGTTCACTGTCTCTACTCCTATTTGCCTAGAGCTTTAAATTAAAAGTAATTTTTTTAAACCCTGGGGGTGAAAATACAAATATCACATTTGATATCTGTAGAACCTTTGACATACCTCAGAATGAAGGAAGTCAAAAATTAGGGAGAACTCTTCTGAATGATGGGATTATCATTGCAGGCTTTTGTGGAATAGATAAAGTAGGATGGCTGATGTTCACCTGACTTACTATATTCTTCAATAATGACCTCATGTCATATAAGTCTTTATCGGTAGTCACTTCTGGTGTGTTGTAATTCAAACCCAAGCATTGATCAGCTGGTCAGTTGGGCTAACACGTTATTATTATTTTATATGACATCTTATGATAATATAACTTTTTGTGTTTTGAGGTTTCCCTCTTATGACCCTGGTAGGTATAAGTCCATATAAATCACTTTCCTTTTTAGAAAGAGGCTGATGCAGTTACCGTTCATGGAATCACATACCAATGGAATATTATTAGATCTGGAAGTGACTTGGAGATGATCTAGTCTAAACCCTTTTTTTTTAATAGATGAGGAAACAGGGCCCAGAGAGAAGTGAATTGTCCATGAATGTGTCAAAATTTAGTGGCAGATCCAAGATGAACACATTCTTTCCATTTTACCATAGTAACTCTCCTCCCAATGAATTTGTCACTGTTTTTTTATTAATTTATTTTGATTTATCAACAATCACTTCCATATGTTTTTGAGTTTAAAATTTTTCTCCCCCTTCCTCCCCACCACTCTCCCCAAGACGGCACACAGTCTGATATAGGCTATACATATACGTTCCTATTAAACATATTTTCGCATTAGTGATGTTGTAAGTAAAAATTAAAACCAATAGGAGGAACCACCAGAAAGAGGAAACAAAACTCAACAGAAGAGAAAAAAAAATAGCAATTCAACTTCCACAGTTCTCTCTTTGGATGTGGATAGCATTTTCCATCACGAGGCCTTTGGAGATGTCTTAGATCCTTTCACTGCTGGGAAGGGTTAAGTTTATCAATAATACTCATCGCACAACATGGCTGTCACTGTGTACATTGTTCTCTTGGCTCTGCTCACTTCACTCAGCATCAGACCATACAAGTCTTTCCATGTTTTTCTGAAGTCTGCCTGTTCATCATTTCTTATTGCACAATAGTATTCCATTACATTCATGTACCACAACTTGCTCAGCCATTCCCCAATTAATGGGCATTCTCTCAATTTCCAATTCTTTGCCACCCCAAAAAGAGCTGCTATGAATATTTTTGTACATGTGTGTCCTTTTCCCATTTGTATGATCTCTTTGGGATATAGCCCTAGAAGTGCTATTGCTGGGTCAAAGGGTATGTACATTTTTATACTCCTTTGGACATAGTTTCAAATTGCTCTCCAAAATGGTTGGATCATTTCACAACTCCACCAACAATGCATTAGTGTTCCAATTTTCCCACATCTTCTCCAACATTTATCATTTTCCTGTTTTGTCATGTTGGCCAATCTGATAGCTGTGATGTGATACGTCAGAGTTGTTTTGATTTGCTGAATTTGTCATTGTTGTTCAGTTATTTCAGTCTTGTCGGATTCTTCATGACCCCATTTGGGGATTTCTTGGCAAAGATACTGGCGTCTAGCTCTTTTTACAGATGAAGAAACTGAGGCAAACAGGATTAAGTGACTTACCCAGGGTCACACAGCTACTAAGTATCTGAGGCCAGATTTAAACTCAGGTTTTCCTGACTTCAGGCCCAGCACTTTATCCACTATACCACCTAGCTGCCCTACAGCTAGCTATAGCAATTTTTTAAAATCTTATAAATTACTATAGCTAAATGAGTGGGTTTCAATCCTCTTTCGTAGAATATAATTTGGTAGATAACATGATGACATAATATAATGACATATGATTAGACATTAATACAGTGCATATACAACAGTTTAGAGATAGACTTGTACAGTGGATAAAGAGCTAGCCTCAGAAACAGGAAGACCTGAGCTCAAATCTTATCTCTGACACGTATTGGCAATATGACCCTAACCTCTCAGTGACCCTAGAAAACTCTCAAAGACTAAAAGTTACAAAGAGAAGTTGGTAAAATTTCTCACTAGGAGCTCCTTCTATTAATTAAATCACAGATCAGAGAGTGTACGTGTGTGTGTTAATAAACTTTAAGTTAAGAAACAAATACAACTTGGGTCTCACAAACACAATATACGGTGTAAATGTGCTTTAGAGACATTCATGCTTCCATGCTTACTAAAAACTAAAAAGGTTTTTTTAATCAACTTTTTAATTATTGTTGTTTTGTATAGATTTTTCAATATAAGGTCAAAGGAAGAGAACAAATTACTGATAAGAGTCTTGGAGCAAGTTAACATTCCTATCAATACTGCCACCATTTCTCAAACCTAAAGAGTAAAACCAGCTCAATTCTTATCTAATTCAATCCAGGTAAGTATTTTTTTAAATGCCAATTATATGTTCACTATCTGCTTTATGGATAGAGTAGAAGGTATGTCCCTGTGCTCAAGAATTCATAATCTTGGGGGCAGAGCCAAGATGGAGGAGTACAGGCAGCAACCTAGGTGAACTCTCCCAATAGTCTTCTCCAAACAACTTTAACTCCTCAAGTCAAAATTTGAAGTAGCAGAGACAAGAAAAGGTCAGAGTGAGACATTTTCCCAGCCTAAGATAACTTAGGAGGTTGGAAGGGAGATCTGTGACACCCGGGTGGGAGCCCACCAGGAATACTACAGCAGCATAAGCAGTAGACCTTGGAGGCAACTGCAACAGCAGCAGCAAGTTAATGACTCCATAAGACATCAAGAAACAATAAAACAAAGTCAAAAGAATCTAAAGAAGAAAGATGTGAAATATTTCATCAGAAAACAACTGATCTGGAAAACAGATCAAAGAGAGATGATTTTAAAATTGTTGGACTACTTGAAAGCTATGACCAAAAAAGAGCCAAGACATCTGATTTCAAGAAATTATCATGGAAAACTGCCACAATATCTTAGATCCATAAGGTAAAATAGAAATTGAAAGAATACATTGATGAACTCCTGAAAGAGATCCCAAAATGAAAACTCCCAAAAATATTATAGGCAAATTCCAGAGCTCCCAGGTCAAGGAGAAAATACTTCAAGCAGCCAGAAAGGAATACTTCAAATATCGTGGAGCCACAGTCAGGATCACACAAGATTTAGCAACTTCCACATTAAAGGAGTGAGGTGGGAGGAGGCTCAGAAAATGATATTTTGGAAGGCAAAGGACCTAGGATCACAACCAAGAATAACCTACACAGCAAAACTGAGAATAATCCTTCAAAAAATGGGTATTTAAGGAAATAGAGGACTTTGAAGCATTCCTGATTAAAAGGAGAGAGCTGAATAGAAAACTTGACATTCAAATAGAAGTATGAAAAGGTAAACATGAAAGAGTAATCAATGAAATTAAACTTCTTACATTCCTATATGGGAAAATGATACAAGTAACTCCTACAAATTTTACCATCATTAGGACAGTCACATACATAGAGAGAGGACATGAGTGTGAGTCAATTATCTTGGGGGGAACTCAAAAAATGAAGGGGTGAAAAGAAGGATACACTGGGAGAAGGAAGGGAGAGGTAGAATGGGGAAATATTTCTTACATAAAAAAAGGGAGGGAAATGGGGCAAGAGGTTGGCAAGCATTGCTTGAACCTCACTCTCATTGGAATTGATTCAAAGAAGGAAAAATACATAATACATGGTTGAGTATAGAACTCTATCTTAACCAATAGGGAAATAGGAGGGGAAGGGGATAAGAAGTATGGGTGGGGGGGATAATAAAAGGAAGGGTGGAATAAGAGAGGCAGTGGTGAGAAGCAAAAGAGAGAGAAGGATAAAAAGAAGAAATGAGAATCAAAGGAAATACGAAGTAATCATAACTTTGAATGTGAATGGGATGAGTTCACCCATAAAAAAGAAACAGATAGCAAAATGGATTAAAAATCAGAATCCAATGATATGTTGTTTACAAGAAATACACTTGAAATAGAAAGACACCCACAGAGTTCAAATAAAGGGCTACAGCAGAATCTACTATGCTTCAGCTAAAGCAAAAGAGGAAGGGGTAGCAATCACTATATCAGACAAAGCAGAAGTAAAAATAGTTCTAATTAAAAGAGATAATCAGGGAAACTTAATTTTACTAAAAGGTACCATAGAATTAGACAATGAAGTAATATAAAAAAAATT
The DNA here is from genome assembly GCF_900497805.2 of Vombatus ursinus. Classification (NCBI taxonomy): domain Eukaryota; kingdom Metazoa; phylum Chordata; class Mammalia; order Diprotodontia; family Vombatidae; genus Vombatus; species Vombatus ursinus. The sequence goes on along the minus strand of NW_020951391.1, from coordinate 3,996,211 downwards.
TTAAAGGCAAGTTTTTCTGATAAATGATTCATTTCTCAAATATATAGGGAACTGAGTTAAATTTATAAAAAATAAGAGCATTCCTCAATTGATAAAGGGTCAAAGGATATGTTTTCAGAAGAAGAAATCAAAGTTATCTATAGTCATATAAAAATGCTCTAAATCACTATTGATTAGAGGAATGCAAATTAAAACAACTCTGCGGTACCACCTCATACTTATAAAAATAACAAATGAATAAAGTGTTGGTTAAGTCGTGAACTGGTCCAATCATTCTGGAGAACAATTTGGTACTATGCCCAAAGAGCTACAAAATTGTGTGCCCTCTGACCCAGCAATACCATTAATAGGCCTGTACCTCAGAAAAGATCAAAGAAAAAGAAAAAGGACCTATATATACAAAAATATATATAGCAGCTCTTTTATGATAGCAAAGAATTGGAAATTGAAGGAATGCTCATCAAGTAGGTAATAGCTGAATAAGTTGTGGTATACAATTGTGATGGAGTACCATTGTGCTACAAGAAATTACGAGAGAAAAAAATATGGCAAGACCTATATGAATTGATGCAAAATGAAGCAAAAAGAACCAGGAGATCATTGTGCACAGTAACAGCAATGTTGTAAAGAAGATCAGCTATGAAAGACTACGCTGCTCTGATCAATAGAATGATCCAAGACAATTCAGAAGGACTCATGATGAAAAAATACTATCCATCTCCAGAGGGAGAACTGATAAACAGTGCAAATCAAAGTACAATTTTCTCACTTTACTTTTTTTGCTTTTTTTTTTGCAGTATGGCTATTATGGAAATATGTTTTGTATAATTTCACGTGTATAATTGATATCATTTTGCTTGTCTTCTCAATGGGTGGGGGAGAGATGGGAAAGATGGAGATAATTTGGAACTCAAAATTTAAAAAGGAAAAAATGTTAAAAATAAATAATAATATTTTTTAAAAGAATTCAGAATCTCATTGATGAGGCAAGGTATAATTACTCTGAAACAATTATTTAAATTAAACTATTTAATTAAATTATTTAATTAAACAATTATCCTTAAATTAAAGTCATGCCACTTGGCCCCCCAGGAGGGAACTGGAAGCAATGGGTCATTGGATGAAAGGCACAGATGGTGCCACACAGGAAACATCTTGTGATTCACAGAAAAATGGGACATACCCCAATGCCTATATATAAGAATGGCAGTCAGTCTTGTGCATGGAGGACTTCAAGGTATAGAGTTGAAAATTTCAGTTTCAGAATTGAAGCTAGGCCCCTGAGAGGAAATTTCTGGAGGACAAATGCAGGAGGTAGGGGGAGGGGTATAGTTTTCTCTTTCTTTGCTCTCACCCTTCTCACATTAACCACATCATCGTGCAGAAGAGACAAATGGCTAATAGTTGATCCAGCTAGGATCAGAGAGATTGGAATGGGATGTTAAGTGGTATGGTGAATAGAGCACTAAGCCTGGAGTCAGGAAGACCTGAGCTCAAATCCAGCCTCAGACACTTACTAGCCAGACGACCCTGGGCAAGTCACTTAACCTCTGTTTCCCTCAGTTTCCTTAACTGTAAAATAGTGGTAATAATAGTACCTACTTCCTAGGTTGTTTTGAGGATCAAATGAGAGATTTATAAAGTACCTGGCACATAGCAGACACTACATAAATATTAACTATTATTGTTGTTAGAAAAAACACATTCAGATAGGAACATAGTGGTACACAAAGGACAAGTGAATGTGCGGAAATAATCACCAAAGAGAAAGGGGTATGAGGGCACCAGAAAGAGAGAACTTTCAGAATTTGGAACTGTGAGGAAATACATCTTCAAGGAGCATGATCCCTTGTGGCAGAGAAATGTCACCTACAGGATTATGAAAGTCACAGACCCTCTGAACCCAGAGGAGAGCCAAAACCCTTCCAGTACCAGAAGGTGTGAGTTCTCCTTTCCTCTACATGTGTTCTCTAAGTATATACCTTAGTACCATTTCAACTGTAAGTTTGAGTCCTTTTTTCCCATGGACCCTGTGTGTATTTGTGGGAGAGTTTGCCCCAGACTACTGGAGGAAATACTTTTGTAACTACTATTCTTCCTGTACCATCTTCATAAATATTTTTTTCTGTAAGTCAGTTAAGGCTTCTGGTATATTGCTTATTAAAAGCAAACTAATAGAGGCTTATAAGATCAAGTGAGATAATATTTGTAAAGCATTTAGCACTGTGCCTGGCACACAGTAGGTATTAAATAATTGTTCCTTTCCTCTTTCCTCTTGAGTGACTGTGTTACAAGTAGAGTCCCAAAGAGTTACTCTGAGAACTCTGAAAGTCATAGTCGCTAGTACTAGGGTACTACAAGTACAATTTGGGGAGTAACACAGAAAAGGTGCTGCATATAACATTCTATCTCCCATTTTGGTGCCTTTGAACAGGCTGTTCACCCATGCTGGAAAAGCACTCCCTCACTTCCACCTCTTAGAATCTCTAGCTTCCTTCGAAGCTTAGATGAAGTGCCAACTCCTACAGTTGTCTCTCCTGAAAGAGCTCCTTAAGGGACAGTAATGATCTCATTTTTGTCTTTCTACCCCATATACCTAGCACATAGTAGGTGCTTAATAAATCCTTATTGATTGACTAATGACTATATAATAAAAAATGGAAGATGGAGATGTCTTACCAAATATTAATCTAATAGAATAATTTCTCTTCTCCTGTTTCTTGATTCACTTGAAATTCCCTTCTTCTGACAGTGTTGGCATAAAACAAAACTCGGGCCCTTAAAAACAGCAAATGGGACCTGATGCTCTGTTCTTGTGTTTCAAAACATTTCCCAATAGCAAAGCGAATTTGTGAAATTTAACAGTCAAATTATACACAGCTAGTTATTTTCGTCTTGTGTTAAAAGCTAGTACACCAACTTCTCCTGCAAGGAAAATATTAAAACACATTTACTTGTTCAATCATTTTCTCATCTCACACATTGAGATTAGATCTCCCTCAATGCAGAAAGAAGTATTTTTTCATTTACTATTTAAATTCCCTGAACATTTTTATATTACTACTTTGTATTTAGTATATATTCATTCATCCAAAGAGATCACATTTAAGGCCAAAGCATAAATATCAGATGCTTAATTATCTAAGAGTTAATTACAAAGATAGCATGTACCTTGGAAATCAAACTGGACTTGAGCTCAGAAGACCTGGATTCAAACCCTAGACAAGTCACTTAAGCTCCAGATGTCATTGGACTCATCTATACTCGCTGTTTTTCTAGCTTTATGTAGCCTGCCAAGACCTGCCCGACACAGCCTTCAAGAAGCTAAAACCCACTCCATACCACACCAAGGTAGAACTCTGGTGGAGGCAGGTCCATACAACATGCCTACTTAGACATTCTACCTTCCTTCCATTGCATTCCACACCATGGCTATTATCAGAATTCAATCAAGTACAGAAACAATGTCTTAATGGAAACTCATAGTATTTAATATAACCCAGGATATTTTTTTTTTTGGAAATGAAAATGAAATGAAAAACACTACATTGTAAACATCCTTAGTTCACAATAACCCCTGATATTCCCAGAGAGTAAATCAGGCACTTTCAGAAATGCCTCTCACTCCTTCTGACCCCTGAGAATGCTATAGTACACTGAAAGCCATTTTTAATAGGTTCAATTTAAAGCAACAATGTTTTTACTATGAGGAGAATAAGTTTTACCACTTTAGATGAAGCCCTTTGAGCATTACCATCTCAGTGCACTACATGATATCCTGTCATCTTTTTTATTCACTTACATAATAGGTATTTAAAGAGAGTCATATATCTATAGTCACACGAAAAATGCTCTAAATCACTGTTGAGTACCACCTCACACCTATCAGATTGCCTAATATGACAAAAAAGGAAAATGTTGGATTTTGGAGGGGTTGTGGGAAAACTGGGGCACTAATGCACTGTTGGTAGAGTTGTGAACTAATCCAACCATTCAAGAGAGCAATTTGGAACTATGACCAAAGGGCTATAAAATTATGCATACCCTTTGATCCAGCAATACCACTGCTAGGTCTACATCCCAAAGACATAAAAAAAAGGGAGAAAAGGATCTATTTGTACAAAAATATTTAAAGCAGTTCCTTTTGTGGTGGTTAAGAATTAGAAATCAAAAGTAAGCCCATAAATTGGGGAATAGCCAAACAAGCCATGGCATATGGTTGTAATAGAATATTATTGTACTATAAGAAATGACAAGCAGGATGATTTCAGAAAAACCTGGAAAGACTTACATGAACTGATGCATAGTGAAGTGAACAGAGCCAGGAGAATGCTGCACATAATAAAAGCAATATTGTTTGATGAAGAACTATGAATGACTTAGCTATTCTCAGCAATACAATGATTCAAGACAATCCAAAAGGGCTCATGATGAAGCGTACTATCTGCCTCCAGAGAAAGAACTGATATTGTTTGAGTACATACTGAAGCATGCTACTTTTCATTTTCTTTCTTTCTTTTTTTCATTTATTTGAGTCTTCTTGTACAAAATAACTAATATGGAAATGTTATACATATTTGCACATGTATAGCCTATATCTGATCGCTTACTATCTCAGGGAGGGGGGAGGTGAAGAAGGGAGGGATAGAATTTGGAACTCAAAACTTTAAATAATTTTTTTTTAAAAAGAATTAAAAAAGAAAAAAATAGAGTCATAAAAGGTCACTATTTAGAATTTCCCTTTTTTAAAGGTGTAGTATAATAAAATGAAGTAAACTAAAAGTTTAAATAAGCAACAAAATATCCTTCATATTATATAACTTTTATTTTTTTCTGTACAACCAATTTTCCATTAATGGAAAATGGCTCATACACATCTCTGACTTATCCATAACAAACCTTTCTCCCTGCTCCCCAAGCCAAATTTAGACAATTCACATTTATTCTGATTTTTATTTTGGTGACATTTTTACTCCCTTTTCTTCCTTCTTTACATACAGCCATTAGCTTATGAGGGAAAATCTTTCAATCAATCAATCACCAAACATTGATTAAGTATCTACTATGTGCCAGGTCCTGTACTAGTCACTTGGGATAAAAAGATACAAATGAAATAGTTCCTCTCTTTAGGAGTTTACAATCCAGGTAGGAGAGACAACCTGAACATATAGTTATATTTTTTAAAAAGATACAAAAGCAAGAAATGCCAAATGTAATATGACAAAATTCAGTCAGTCCAATAAACGTTTATTAGGCACTATGTGACAGGCACCGTACTAAGAGCTAAGGATACAAGTACAAAAAAAAAGAAAAAGAAAAAGAAAAAGACAGACTCTGCCCTCAAAGAGCTTACAGTTCGTTAGGGACAAATGTAATGTCTTGTAGGTGGGTTAAAAAATCACTGTGGGGGGGGGCAGCTAGGTGGCGCAGTGGATAGAGCACTGGCCCTGAAGTCAGGAGGACCTGAGTTCAAATCCGGCCTCAGACCAAACACTTGACATGTACTAGCTGTGTGACCTTGGGCAAGTCACTTAACCCCGATTGACTCACTAAAAAAAAAAAAATCACTGTGAAAGTCCAGGATGGGGGAAACAAAGTGAGAAGGCAGTTCCTTAGAAAAAGACTTTGGCATTTTATTTGACTAAAAATGCAGTAGAAGTCCATATAATGTTGCATGGGTGCCCAAACAGCTAATTCAATCTCAGATCATATTAATGAAAGAATTATATTTATAAAAAGGATAACAATCCTGTTGTGCTCTGCCCTAGTTAGACCTCTTCCAAGTCACTGTATTCACTTCTGGGGGCCCCATTTAGGAGGGACACATTTTAGCCACGAAACATTCAGAAGAGAATGGCTAAGATTGTGAGTGGGTCTGAAATACTTCCACTGGTATCTTTAGCCTAGAGAATAGAATCTCGGGGGTTGCGAGGCGGGGGGGGGGGCGGAGATTTAAAAGACTGACATGTGGAAAGAGGATTAAATTTATTCTGCAAGGAATGATCGATCAGTAGAGGTGACAGGACAAGTTTGTTGTGGATAAATCAGGGTGTGAATAACTCATTTTGATTCAACATAAGCAAGAATCTTTAAACAATTAGAGCCGTTCAAAAATGTAATGGGTTGTCTAGAATGTGCTAAGTTCCCTGACACTGGAAGAGTTTAAGCAGATGTTAGGTTAATATGTTAGGAATGTCCTAGAGGAGATCCATGCTTCATGGAGGGATTGAACTTGCTGATCTTTAGGTCATTTCCAACTCTATGATTCTGATTCTATCTTTGTTGCATTGGGGAAGTGTGAAAGGAGGTATCATTGCTACATTGGGGCAGGGCCTCAGTCTGAGAGATGATACTGTATATTTTAAGCTGCCATGATTACAAGGAAGGCACAAAGGAAGGTTAAATTGGGCCCCTTCAAGCTTAATAGTGTATTTTCTTCATTAAAAAAAAACAATGAATTTCCCAAAGATCAGGTATACCCACACCACAAATATAAATGATGTGGAGTTATCTGCCCTTTGGGACAATCCATGCCTTCGTTCCCTTCAGTTCTTGCAAAAAAGCAGGTACTGACTGTCTCTCCTTTACTCATTGCTCTAAAGCTGACCAGAAAGCAAATAGCAAATGGAAGTCATACTGGAGACATTTTTAGTCCAGAAAAAATAAATTACATTTATTTTTAAATAAATTTTTAAATAAAAATTAAAAGAGAGGCAGCCACTCTCTTTTTACTCATTTCTCTTGAAATGAGAATTTCACTTGGTTATGGACTCTCCATCCCACCATTGTGATTCAGAAGTGGAGAAAAGTCACATGCCTGGAAGCAACATCCGTTTCCTCTTGTCTATTATGACACCAATGTCACTCATACCATTGCAGCTTTGTAACACTGGTTCCTGATTGGCACAATTTCCTCTCCTGAGAGCTCAAATATTTCTTCTCCTCAGTGATCATTTCTTGGTGACCCTTTGACTGATTTGTGAAGTAATTCTTCCTGTCTTTTCTCTATTTTAGCAACAGAATTTGTTATGTCAAAATCTCGACCTCCTAGTGCAAGAAAATAAATTAATATTTAGAAAATAAAAGTTTCTATTCTCTTCTTTAAAAAAAGTGGAAAAAGAATAATGCAGACCACATAGCTCATCAATATTGACAGAAGTCACAGAGTTGGAAGAGAGGTGTGCTGGAGTCAGTTAGATCTATTTGTTAAATTTTCAGTGTGAACATCTATACCTTGGAAATGGGGAAATGTCACAAATAAGGGCTTGGGTTACTGTTTTATTGATGATTTAGGCTTAAGTAAGTGATAGAGAAAATGTAAATTATTCATATTAAGCTTTAAAGTGTGTGTGTGTGTGTGTGTGTGTGTGTGTGTGTGTGTGTGTGTATTGGTTTTTTGGAAAGCCAATGGTTAAATATTTGCCAGCACATCCTTGGTTGGAAGGGACCTCAGTAGACATCCAATCCACCAAGCACCTGAAGAAGACTGCCCTCTATGACATACCTGGTAGTGTTTATTTCACCTTTGCTTGAAGGCCTCAAATGAAGGTCCATTCCTCTCCAAGGTAGCCTATTTCACTTTTGGTACCTCTAATTTGGGGAAATTTTTTCCCTTGCATCAAGCTTAAATTTGCCTTTTTGTCACTTTTACCCACTGTTCCAAGTTCTACCCTCTAGAGATGAGCAGAAGAAATCTAATCATCTTCTATGTGAAAGTCTTTCAAATATCTGAAGAAAACAACAATCATCCCTTCTCACCTCAAATATTTTTTTCTTCTAGGATAAACACAACTATTTCTTTGAATTAATCATACCATGACATCCGTCTTCCTTTGGTTAATTTTTAGCTTGTCAATGTCCTTCTCAAAATGTACCCAGAGCTGAAGCCAAACCACTATGTATGGTCTGACAAAGATGGAGTACAGAGGTATTTTTCCTGAATTCAGCCTGAAATCAAATTGTCTTTCTTCATAAGTAAATGACTTATAATAATAAACACAGCAAAAGATCCCATGATAATAGTGCTGAACACAATGAGGAAAGAAGCTGATTAATCATGAAATGCTAATTATTTTGATTGAATGGCAAAGGAAAAGTTCCTATGTTGTTCAAAATAATCGTATTTCACTAATGACAAAAATAGGGCAGTGGTGCATACTTATCCTTCCTTTCTATCCTCCTGGGTCCTAATACCTTACAACTCCAATATTCATCACCCCACAACTCAAGACACAGGCACAGTGATGCTTAGTCGGTAGTAAAGAAACATATATCATAATCTGAGGAAAAAGAAAACATTAAAATTCTAGATAAGTTGTAAGCACATGCTTGCATGCATGCACACATGCTTACATGCACATACACACACACACAACTAGAAGAATGTTCCAGACTATTACAGATGTTCTTATATCACTGGCATCTAATAAATATGTGTTAAATAAGAAAGTACATCAATAACTTAAAGGCAGATAATTTCAAAATATGAATGTATTGTCTTCCTTTGTTTGCTTAGAAGTTGGTTAATTGGCACATTTTCTCAAGGAAACAACTATTATTATAGGAAAGTTGTTTTCATCTTTTCCAATGGAGTTTAGATAGAAATAGTCCTGAGACAAGTCATGATCCTACCATTATATTTTTATGTTGAATGTTCTTTAGCCTGTTACATAGATAAATAAAATCACTTTTATGCAGCTGAATAAAATTCTTAAGATGAAAGTTCATCTTCTGAAGGTTTACTGAAAGGACTTGTGGTACAACTACAGTAGGAATAATGATAACAGTAATATATAGTGTTTTAAAGTTTGAAAAGTATTTTGCAAATATGACCTCATTTGATTTTCACAACTCTGGGAGATAATATACTATTATTATCTTCATTTTGCAGATGAGGAAACTGAGGCTAAGTTAAGAGGCTAAGTGTCTTGTCCAAGGTTACAAAGTAAGTAAGGTTCTGAGGCTAGATTTGAACTCAGGTCTTCTTGACTCCAAGTCCTAGCACTTGATCCACTGAGCCACCTACCTGGGTATCTCTGTTTTGAAAGCTTTTCTTCCTGTTTACTGTTGTTCAGTTGTGTCTGACTCTGTGTGATCCTATGAACTTTTGTCCAGGGTTTTCTTGGCAAAGATACTGGAGTGGTTTGCCATTTCCTTCTCCAGTTCATATTATAGATGAAGAAACAGGCAAACTGGGTTAAGTGACTCACCAAGGGTCATATAGGTATGATCTGAGGCCAGATTTTAACTACAGGACTTCCTGACTTCTGGCCTAGCACTCTATCACTGTATCAGCCCACAGCAGCTTTCTTCCTACATGGCATGGTAATTATGAATATTTGGTATAGAGATAGCTTACCTGTGCTTCTATTTTCAGAAGAAAACTTATTTAATGACAGTATCCATGGGCTGCTCTTCTGTCCTGGGGAAAATCTGCAGTTTTAGCATATATTTATTCATCATAATGGTAGATTTGATAACATGTACAAAATACTTGCTAGCATTTAAGACTGGAAAATGATAAAGAAAGATTACATAACACAAGGCCCTCTTTTGTGACAACCTGACGGAGATCTTGGAGCAGCAATTTTTTCCTGCAGACTATACAGTCCTTTGGATGATCAGTTTTGAATATCAGAATGTAGCCATGTTCCACAAAATATTATTAAGTATCCAAGCTGTGGGTATTTTCCTATTATAAACCAGACTATCAGGCTAAAAGTACAAAAAATTTTGAATTATCTGCATACTGTTTTAACTGAACCAACTTAAATGTGTCAGTATGATATCAAGATTTCTTTTTCCACAAACATGCATTTTGGTTTCAGATGGTTGATTATTCATTTATAATCTATTGTGAGCAAATACAATCAAGTAATTAATGTCCGCTTTGCAGACAGCTCCTATACAGCTTGACACTTAACACAACTATAAATGCTCATACAGCAAATTATTCATAAATCAATAACAATGGAGCCAAAATAACGGAAAAGACAGAAAAGCTTCTTTCAAGAAAATAGAATCTGCAATATCAAATACACATTTACACATGGTTAGCTTATTCTAACTAAATGGATTTCTACTTCCAAATCACAGTATGAATACCAATTCAGACTTTCGGGAGGCCATTGAACTTATAATGAGATAACTTCTTAAGTTTAAGATAAGAGGTATTAAACATGCAGCCCACAGGCTGCATGTGGCCAGTAATATTCCCAGTCAAAAACAGATTAAAATGGGTAACATTTTTTAAAAAAATAAAAATATAATTTTTGTTGTTGTTCAGCTGTTTCTGTCATGTTTAACTCTTTGTGACCCCATTTGGGGTTTTCTTGGCAAACATACTAGAGTGGTTTGCCGTTTCCTTCTCCAGGTCATTTTGCAGATAAGGAAACTGAGGCAAACAGTTGCCCAGGGTCACACAACTAGTGTCTAAAGATGGATTTGAACTCAGAAAGATGAGTTTTCCAGACCCAGTACTCTATCTACTACTTTGCATTACATTTTATAGCTAAGTTAATTTGTGGCCTGCAGGGATCCTTATATACAGATTAGTGACCTCTGTTTCTATTTGAGTTTGATGTTTTAGATGGTAGAATATGGACTTTTATATGGAGAAGGTTTTCCCATACTCTCAAAGATAGAGATCATCAGGGGCAGCTAGGTGGCACAATGGATAGAGCACCAGCCCTGGAGTCAGGAAGACCTGAGTTTAAGTCTGGCCTCAGACACATACTAGTTGTGTGACTTCTGAGCCTCACCCCCCCTTCCCAAAAAAAAAGAGAGAGATCATCTTTTTAGGTACCTACTTACTAACCACATAGCACCATCCTAAGTACTGGGGGGAAACGTGAGGAGGAGGGTGGATAGAAATATATAATTGAATCCATGGGAGCTAATAAGAACACCAAGTAAAAGAGAATAGAAGGACAAGAGGAGGAGGACAAGGATAGAGCCTTGGGGTATACCAATGGTTAGCAGGCACGACCTGGACAATGACACAGCAAAGGGGACAGAAAAGGAATGTTCAGACAGGTAGGAGGAGACAGAAGAAAATAGTATCATGAAAACCTAGAGAAGAGAATATCAAGGAGAAGAGGGTGATTACCAAAGACAAAGCTTTCAGAGACATTGGGAACAATGAGGATTGAAAAAAGACCATTGTATTTCATAAAGAGATCATTGGTGACTTTGGTGGTACATTGGACAGAATACCAAGCCTGGAGTCAGGAAGATTCATTTTCCTGAGTTCAAATCTGGCCTTAGACACTTACTAGTTATAAGTCGTTTGACCCTGTTTGCCTCAATTTCCTCCTCTGTTAAATGAGCTGGAGAAGGAAATAGTAAACCACTCCAGCATCTCTGCCAAAAATAACCCAGATGAGGTCACAAAGAGTCAGACAACTGAAATGAAGGTAACTTTGGAGAGAGTAGTTTCAGTTGAATGGTGAGGTTGGAAACAAGACTATAGCGAGTTAAGAAAAGAGTGAGAGGACAGGAACTGGAGGCGCCTATTGTAGACTAATGTCTCAAACAATTTAGCCACAAAATGGAGAAAGATATAAAAGGATTACTGGTAAGGGATGGATGGATCAAGTGAGAGATGAGGGAAATATGGACATGGCTGTCAGCAGTAGGAAAGTATCTAGTAAACAGGAGAGATTGAAGATTAGTGAGAGAAGGGGAATGATGAAGGAGTCAATCTGCTGGCAAAGAGGGGATGCAATGGGACCAAGGGCTTTGCCTTGGCGAAGAGAAGGGTGACCTCTTCATGTTAACCAAATGAAGGAGAGGATAGTTGCAGAAGGCATACGAGTGATGTGAGATGAGGAGGGAAAAAAAAGCCTTTGATGAAGGACTTCAGCTGTGTCAGGCAAGGTTCTCAGCTGAGAGGTAAGGAAAAAGGAAACTGTGGGAGGTTTGAGGAAGGATTAAAAAGTTAGGAAAAGTCATGGTGATGAGTAGGATAGCGAATCAATCAGATGTGTCAATTATTAAAGGGTCATCAAAACCAGGTGAAAGAATTCAAACTTTACTCAGCAGGCAATATGGAACCAATAAAAGAAATGGCATGACCAGATTTAGTCATAAGAAATATAGTAAGAAAAGACTAGACTAGGGAGAAAGGAGCAGATATAGGAGATATACTTTATCACCACTTACCTACACTCTTACTATAGACCACAAATTAGTCTCCTTACCTCTGGTCTTCACCCCACCTCCACATAGCTGCCAAAATGATACTTCTAAAGTATGTATCTGAACATGTCATTTCCCTTCATTGCCTTTATGATAAAAACGTAAACTCCTCTGTTTGTTATTTAAAGCCCTTCACATTATGGCTCCAGCTTCCATATTACTCTCCCTCATGTCCTATACATAGCAGCCACATGGGCCTACTTGTTCTCCCTGTACAGAATATTCTATCTCCCAACTTCATGCTTTTGCATAGGCGGCCCACCATGCCTAAAATTCACTCCTTCCTCCCCCATGCCTCATAAAATTCCTAGTTTCAAGGTCCTTAAAAACATTTTCTCACTGCCCTCTAAAAGTTTGGAAACCAAAAAGCACTGGCAACATGGAAAAGAGCAGATTGTCATAGAAGTCATTATTCCAACTCTGATGCATTATATGTAATTGTATATTATATAAAATCTAGAACAGGTGGTCCCCACTGTGACAAGGTATCATGTTCCTGGAATAAACCATGTTGTAAGATAGATTGGAAAGTCAATAGGTCACATATAGGTATTGTCAACTGGTGGCTTATATGAATTTGGGAGAACTGGCAGAACATGTTTGAACAGCAGATAATGGAGGTAAGAACTAAAACCTGCCTCTTTATTAGGTGACATGAAATGAGCAGAAATGGAAAATGGAAAGGGGCAAAGAACACAAGCTATTTACCCTTTCCAAATATTGTGCTTTCAGATCTCTAGTTCTCAATGCCACAGCATAATCTGTAGCTATTTCATTTAGCCCAAATCACTAAGTAATAAATTTTTTAAATAATTTCTCGGGAAGAATCCAGAATATGAACTGATGCTACACTTTTCTAGTTGGTGATTCTCATGACATGTAAAATGATGGCAGATGGTGATGTCTAAGGTCCCTGTCACCTTAAAACAATGGTCCTATGATCCCTACTCCCCTGCCTAATTTTTAAAAAGTACTCTACAGTAAAAAGAGCTGCCCGTCATAGAATAAAGTTAAGTAGTTTATCCAATTCAAGGCATATTGAGTGGTTGAGATGAGGTGAAAACTAAAGTGCTAAGCAGGCATTTTTTTCCTCTTGCTAGAAATACGCTTTCCTAGCATCTCTAGTTTGCAGCTTTTTATTCATTTGATACTCAGCCATAGGAGAACATTTCCATTTTTTGTTGCAAAAGAAAAACCTGAGTTTACAGGCTGCCCTTGTCTTTGTTAAATGTTCTTTGAGTCCACAGGAAGTCAATGGGAAACAGAAATTCTCCCACAGGATGTTGTCCCCAAAGAGACGAGGCCCTGAGAATTATTCTGCCCAAGTCAGGATGTTGCTGGAACTAAGCAGATAATTTCCTAAATAAAACAACATGGCTAGGTTTGGACTTTATGTCATCAGTGAGTATCATCTGAAAATAAATATATATGCAAATAAATGCATCAATCAACATAATTGTGAGCCCCAAGAACAATCATTACCAAGCTATAATCTAAAGCAAACTTTTCTGAAGCTATCTGGAGGAGTATGTAGAGATGGAATCCATTGTATTTATGTGATCATATTTTAATTTAACTTTCAAAAGAGTTAGGCTTTGTCTGAATTTATGAAACAGGAAGATCATTCTAAACATTGTCAAATGTTGACAGCATGATTGGGGACTCACAAGTCTTATTCCAGCCACAGATGATTCCTGGAAAAGACATGTCTGTGAGCCACAAAATGCTTAACAAGCCTGCAACTAGGGACTCTGGTACCAAGTAACTCAACCCACAGGCTGGGCCGTCCATTCCCAGGAGTCTATGCATCTTGTGGGAATAGCAACAAAAAGATTTTGATTTTTGCACGATAGTGTTTTATCTTGACATCAATTAATCTGTGGGATTCAATGTTGACAAAACCTGTCTCTTCTGAATATTCCACCATAGCCCTTTGCTGATAGGTATATATATATTTTTATAGATACATATATCTAGATAGATAGATAGATAGATAGATAGATAGATAGATAGATAGATAGATAAACAGATAGATGGATAGATAGATTTTTACAAGAGTGCATTTTGGACAGCTCTTTTGTTTTAATGACAAAGTAGGATCCAAGAAGAGTTTCCAAAGAGAAGGTCACAATAACAATAAGCAAACAGAAACAGCAACTGATCTGAAGTGAACAGTGAATGTTGTCAAAAGTGTTCTATACTGAAGACACTCATATTTCGACATAATAATTCTATAATGTTGTTGAGATGACTCAAAGAGGACAACTTTCTAAATCCATCACATGGCATCACCAAACGATCCACTTGAGACAACTCATGTCTATACTTGGATTCTAATTCTACAAGGCGGTCAAATGTTGCCTTTTGTACATTGAAAACTACAACTATAATTCTATTCAACATCAGGTGGAAAATAGATTTCTACCTTCTCTTATCTCTTAAACTAGTTGTGTAGCTGGTTAACACACAATATTCATAACATCTTGCACATTGACACCTTACATTCTTTTAATATTAGAGGATGCATGGCATGTTTTATCTCCCAACTGGACACTGAGCTCTTCAGAGTCAGTTGCTATCTTAAACATCTTTGTGCCCCATATAGTACCTAGCACAGTGCTTTGCAATGAATAAGTACTCAATAAATACGTGGTGGTTCATTTTAACTTTGTTCCTGTTGGAGTCTACAACTTTAAACCTCAGGCAGCTTGGTTTGCAAAGTGGAACAAGATGACAGATTTAAATCTCTTCTGTTCATCATCATCTATGCTGAAGTTTACTGTAACACTGGTTTCCAGTCAGAGAAAAAAATACATCTTTTTGGTTTAAGAGTAATCATAAACTCCCTCAGATGGAATCCAATATGTTGCCATTTCCCCATACTGTTTTACTCTGTAATGAACAGACTATACCTGCATAATGTCTATCCAATGACCAGCATTCATTAAGTGTTTCCCAGTGCTAAGAATTTTGCTAGGTGCTAGGAATACAAAAGCAAAAATTAAAACATATCCTGCCCTCATGGAGTTTACATTCTCCTGATTCGTAGTGTATGGTTAACAAAAAAAAAAATCATTTTAGACTCAGACTTAGCATATGAAAAATAGACCCAGTAGGCAACTCTTTACAAAGCTCTAAGCAGTACCTGACCTAGAGAGCACTGAGCTGCCAATGCCACTTTCTGAACTGAATGCAACATTATTTAGAAGCTAATAGTAGAGATTCCTGCTACTTACAATGATTTGTTTTTCAAAAGATACTTAGAATGGTAAATGGTCATTACCTGCTCCCTCTGAAACCCTAAAAAATTGCCACTGCAAGCCAGTATCACTGTTCTGCAGCTGAATTTAAATTACAACCTAATTCCATTCTTATCTCCACCTATGTAATAGCTGGGTTCATTCACATCTTGTCCTGTCTAGGTAATCAATGGGCTTACACAGGAGTCTGAATCCTGCCTGACAAAACAAATGACAGGGTTTAGAGTTATTAATATAAAAATGCAACCAGTCATGCAATCTCTAAGTTGGAAAAAAGAAATATATACCTTCTCAAGGCAAATATGACCTTAGAATTATCCACATGAGTGACTGTAATTGCTTTTGGTGTGCTAATAAGAATGCTCAAATAAGTATCAGAATTACCTCTGGAAACCTGGGCTGAGAGGTAATAGCATCTCGCACTAAAACATTCAATAACCTAACCAGCTACCAGAACGGTGTCATTCTGCGATACAGATCATGTTGAAAGCTTCACATGATTGCCCAAGGGACATAAAATTAGGTAGGAGAAATATCTGTAAACATTTTACTATCACCCTCAACAATGGCTGTGTGGATTCAGAATTTTTAAAAATTATCTTTGCAGCTTGCTCTGAGAGGGCTTTACTAAAATTTTCCTGAGGGAGCTATGTATATGATCTTAGATTTAGAGAGGGAAACAATCTCAGAAGGTCCACTAGTTCCAACCTTATTGCCTTATAGCCAAGGATTCTAAGACTCAAAGAAGTGAGGTGATTTACCTGAGTCAAGGTAACAAGTAGCAGAGCTGAGATTTGAACTCATACTATTTTAGTAACTCACATTTCTCTAGCATGCTGAGGTTTAGAAACAATTTTCCTTATGACAATCATGTAGGGGTAGGTAGCAACTCTCATTGTCCCAATTGAACAGATTATGAAATTGACTTGGATAATAAAATGGCTTGTCTAACATAACACAGCAGCTAAGTATTTGAGCTGGTATTCAAACCTAGGACTTCAGATTTTGAGGTCTATGTTCCTTAGTTCTTTCCAGCCTAAAAGTGTTCTTTTTGATCTGGGTCGTAATATTTACTGGGTTTTAATTCACTGTCTCAAAATTAGCTGGTCAAGGCTGCCATACAACCATGAAATAATCATCAATTTATTTCTTTATATGACTTGTATATATTTCTATATGCCTTCAGAGACTAATCCATACTCTGATATCATTATGGCTTTCATATTTTTTCATTTTTTTTACAAGAAGACTATAAGAGAATATTTTTGCCTCTCCTATTAATCTACTTTTTCTCCCATTCACAATAAATAATATAGATCCTTTTCTCTTCCATCTCAGTATGAGATGTTCTCTCTTAGTGATCTCATCAGCTCTTATGGGTTCAATTATTGCCTCCATGTCCAGGCCCAGTCTATCTTCTAAATTCTAGCACCACATTACCAGATACCTCTTTGACATCTCCAACTGAATGCCTCATAGACATCTCAAACTCAACATGCACCAGAACAGAACTCATTATTCCCACCACCATCACCCCCCCCAAACTCTACCTCTTTCGCTTGCTTTTATGTTTCTGTTGAAGGCACCATCATCCTTCTAATCATCCAAGGTTGCAACCTTTCAGTCATCCCCAACTCTTCCTTGTCCTTCACTACTTGTATCCAATTAATTGCCAAGTCATATAAATTATAACACTTTTAAAATACATCTTCCATCCATCCAATTCTCTCCACTCATATTTTCCACCATCCTGTTCAGGTTCTAACTACCTTTCACCTGTAGCATTGAAATGGTCTCCTAATTGGGCTTCTTGCTTCCACTCTTTCCCTTTTCTAAAGCACTGGTCTGATTGCCATTCTCCTGCTCTGAAAACTGTAGTAGCTCCCTCTTGCCTCTACGGCAGGAGTTCTTAACCTGGGGTTCATGGATTCCCAAGAGATCCACTGATAGATTTCAGGGGTCTGTAAAACTAGATGAGGAAAAAAAATTACCTTTATTTTCACTAACTTCTAATTAAAATTTAGGGTCTCCTTCAATTACTTAAAAACATTATTCTGATAAGGTGTCCGTAGGCCTCACCAAACTGTCAAAAGGGTCCATGACACAGAAAAGATTAAGAACCTCTGCTCCAGGATAAAATGCCAATTCCTCTGACTAGCTTTTAAAGATCTTCAAAATCTATCTCCAACCTAATTTTTTAAGCTTATCTCATATTACTCTCCTTCATACACTGTGCATTGTAATAAAACAGGCCTTGTATGTGACATTTTACCTTCTCCACATTTTTGCACAGGCTTCCTGCCCCGTATGCCTGGAATACATCCCTTGTGAACTCCCACCACATGGAATCTCTGTCTTCTTTCAAAGTTCAGCTCAGGTTCTACTTCTAACCTTGGATACATTTTGTATTTAGTTTTCTATGTACAAGTTTTCTCCCGTGATAGAATGTAAGTTCCTTGAGTGCAAGGACCATTTCATTTTGATCTTTAATTTCCCAGTAATTGGCACAGATTACACTTAGTAAACAATTGTGCAATGGAATGGAGTGCAATGGGATGGAGTGGAGTGCAAAGGGATGGAGTGGAGTGCAAAGGGATGGAGTGGAGTGGAAAGGAATGGGATGGATTGGGATGATGCGGGAAGGAGTGAAACAGCATAGAGGTTTGTCTCCTGTGCCTTAAAGAGTATGGCACAAATAAAAAAGGACACAGTCTGGAGGATATAAGGAGACAATGAAGGAAATCTGGAGTCTCTGCTGGAGCATTTATGATCCCTGAATTCCAATTTGAGAAACATTGCAACAAGTAGGACGAGTCACCAAATCAAATAGCTATGTTCATTTACAGGTTTTGTGAAGAGCATTTTTTTTCTCCTTCATTTTTTACTACATTGCAATATCTAAATATATCCCAACAAAATGTCCCTAACTTTCATAATGTGGAGGATTATCTCATTTGGATATTGAAAGGACCTTAGAGATCGTGCAATTCAACTCCTTTATTTTACAGAGAAAAAAATTCCTCAGACCCAGTTAAATAAAGTAACTTATTCAAGGTCACATAGCTAGCAAGTATAAAGCCAAGATTTGAGCCTAGATTCTTTGACTACACATGACTGTTCCTTCTGTTATACCACTCTGCCTAAATGGAAAAGGAAATCAAGTATTTTGATAAGTTTCTAGTGGAACTAGCAACTTTGTCATCTTAAAAAATTAAGGAAGAAACAAAGTATTACTAATGTATTAAGTAAATGATCCTCTAAGAGACACTAAGTTAATATAGCAATTCTTGCAAAACAATCTATTTTGAAAACCTGGAAAGACCTACATGAACTAATGCAGAGGGAAGTGAGCAGAACCAGGAGAACATTGTACACAGTCATGGCAATATTATATGATGAAGAACTGTGGATAACTTAGCTATTCTCAGATAGATCCAAAGATCTCACAAAGATCCAAGACAATCCCAAGGGACTCATGAAGAAAAATACCGTTCATCTCCAGAGAAAGAACTGATGGTTTCTGAATCCAGAATGAAGTATATTATTTTTCACTCTTTCTTTTTTGATTCAAGTTGTCTTTCACAAAAATGACTAATGTGGAAATATGTTTTACATGATTGCACATGTATAACCTGTGTCAGATTGCTTACTGTCTCAGAGAAAGGACGGGTAGAATTTGAAACTCAAAACTTAAAAAAAAATGTTAAAAATTGTTTTTAAATGTAACTGGGGAAAATAAAATAATAATATAATAAAAATAAGATTTAAAATGTATTTTAAAATAATCTATTTCAAAAACTGATATCAATTAAGGCCCCTTAAAAAACAGGCAGAAAGCAACAGGGAAATTTCCCTCTAATTATCTGTTGTCAGCTTACAAATTATGACACCAGAATTATATTCTCTTCTACTCCATGAACTGAGCACAATAGAATTTTAAGCATGGTATGACAGGAGCAAATATATAATGATAGGATAAGAAAAGGCAGCAGTTTGGAGGAAAGAAAGTACTAGACTTGGAATCTGGGGACCTAAATCCAAATGACTTACTAGCTTTGCAACTTTGGACAAGTCTCAACATCCTTTCTGAGCCTCAGTTTCCTTTTCTGTAAAATGGACATAATAAGGCTTACACAATCTTACTCTTGATGGTGTTGAGAAAGGAAGTAATTTGCAAACTATAAAGAATGATTTAAATGTGGACTAATGAATAGAACCTTAGACCTGGCAAGAAAGAAAGAAAAAAAAACCTATAGATCACTAGGAGGTCATCTAGTCCAAGTTCTCAGTAATCCTTCTAAAAGATCCACAACACCTCATAAAAGATCTACTTGAGTGCCTCCAGAGATGGCCAACTCACTACCTCATGAGGAAGGCTATTTAATTATTGGATAGTAAGTTCTGAATCAAGTATCATTCCCAATTACATACTCAGTCACAAACAATCATAAATTCTCACTAAGCAAGTCATCTGTAATGGTCAGATCTGGGAATAAAATTGATTTGAAAATAAGACTTGGGGGGAAAGCATCTTTTTTTTTTTAACATCAGTCTTCTCTTGTTTGGTATTATGAGTACACAATAGAGCCAGGACCTAGTTCCAAGTATCGTAAATCCTAGATCAATGCCTTTTCTTCCGTAGAATTCTTCCACGGATTCTTATATAGGCCTTTTATTTGGGGGAAAAAATTTATATGTTTATATAAAAAGTGTAAGAAACAAGCAGTTGAACTGCTGGCATGCTGCTAAGTCAAATGCTGATAAATACACGTAAGATATTAATTTTTTACCAATAAAAGTGACTAAAATGCTTTTAACTGAAATGTAGGACTCTAGTGATGAAAGTGAAAATTTCTGACCTTGAAGTGCCATTGTTTAAGATTCAAGGATTCTAGTGAGATTATTGCATTTGCCTTCCAGTAGCTGTTCATTTCTCATTCCCCTTTTCATGATCACCTTCCTGTCATTTCTATGAGGTATACTTAGAAGCACTCCTGAGCTTTGATTTCCCATAAAATAAGAGGACTGGATTGGGTAGACCTTTAAGGCTTTCTTAGAAATGGGATGCACAAAACTGGTTCATTTATTCATAAGGAATATTTTAATGGCTTCAAAACAATTTTAAAAGAAGAGACATTTTAAGTCACAATAGAAAGAAGGTCTCCAGAGGGGTCTCTGTGTAGACACCTTTTACTTATATTTAAAGCATAAAGAAAGGGGCAGCTAGGTAGAATAGCAGATAGAGCAGATAGAAGACTCAGCTTCCTAAGCTTAAATGTGGCCTCAGATAGTTACTAACTATGTGGCCTTGGGCAAATCATTTAACCCTGTTTGCCTCAGTTTCCTCATCTGTAAAATGAGCTAGAGAAGAAAATGGCAAACCGCTCCAGTATCTTTGCCAACAAAACCCCAAATGGGGCCATGAAGAGTCAGACACAACTGAAACAACCGAACAAGAACAACAGAAAGTAAAGAGAGCCATTGGAGAGCAGCAGATAGAGCTAGCCTCTAAGTCAGAAAGATCTGGGTTCAAGTTCTTCCTCTGACACATCTGAATGGTGTGACCCTCTGCAAATCACCCAACTTCTAAGTAACTCCAAGCAATACTCTAAGACTGTAAATTGCCAAGCAGATACGTCTGTGTAGGTAGAGGGAATTTCCTCACCAGCAGTAGTTCCTGGTATCATTGAAATCAGGGATCTAAAAATCTAATTTGAAAGAAGATCCAAACTACAACCATTTTATTTCTCTGCAAGGAGGGAAAATAGAATTTTAAAAGAACTCATTTTGATATTGTGACATCTACCTGTGGTATTCTGAAACTTCAATGAAGACCCAGGAAACAACCCAAAATGCATAACAGCCTTCACTGCTGGTGTCCACAGTGACAGTAACAAAAAGAGATGAAAGTGCGGAGAATCATAGTTTTAGGTTGGTTACAAGCATTCATATAACTGTTGGTACTCTGAGATTTCTGTATCAATGACCAATGAGTCAATACCTTCCTAGAGAAATCAGACCACACCCATCCTTGACATTTTCACTGTAAATGAAACTAGAAGACATAGAGAAGTTTCCAGTTTCCTGTAGTAATGCTACAGAAATAAGGAAATTTCTCTAACCACATACCAGTAACCACAACATTGTTATTTGTTAAAATTTTAACCATTCTGAACTCCTTTGAGACAAAATTGGAAAACCATTTTCATGTAGCCTTTAAAAAAGAAAGAAAGACATGAATGATGTTACCAGTTCAAAATCCCCAGGATGTGTGAGTCACATCTAACAACCATGGGGCAAGCTCCCCCTGGTAATGGAGTCACAAGGGCAGGAAATATGATACACAACTTTCTTCTTTTGTTTTCCTGTCATGCCATTCAGGCAAAGCTATATCAGAACTTTGAAAATGTTTGAAAAAACTATAAATTGTTCAAAAGCTCTTCAGATAATTCCACTTCTTCAGGTTGACAGAAATCTTCCCTGAGAGCAGGCGTACTATAAATATCTTAGGTACTCATGAGTTGCATAAAAAGGGAAAGAGTATAGTTTATGTGTTTTCGTCACTTATTTCTAAATGGTCCTCTTACTTCAATATCTACATGAATCTCATTTTTATACACAGTTACCACAGAAACAGACACAGCCTGGTATAGTGGATAGAAGGCTGACTTTCAAGTCAAGTAGAATTGGGTTCCTGTTCTGGCTATTGACACCATGACCTTCAGGTGTTTGATCATATATATTATTTAACCTCTTAGTACCCTGAGCAACTTTGTAAGACTAAAAGTTATGAGGAGTTACTGATCTACATCAGTGAAGGGAATTTCCAACACAGAAGTTCCCTACACACACACACACACACACACACACACATGCACGCACGCACGCATGCACACATCACATATCCCAGAATAACAGAATGATATAATCTAGTCAACCCATAACTAAAGCATAAAGTCTATGTTTTGTTTATTAAAAAATAATGATTCCTATTTATTCAGTACCAATATACATGTTTATCTATATTCAGTCCCATACTGAATAAAATTTTAAGTGAACTGAATTTGAGATGTTCCTGGTCAAAATTCACATAACATTGTTACCACCTTTAACATATTTATCACCTATTTTGTGATGTATTCCTCAGACTTGCTCAGGGTCACAAAGCTAGCAAATATCTGGGGGAGGATTTAAACTCATGTCTTCCTGACTCCAGGACCAGCATTTTATCCACTGTGTCTCCTAGTTGCCTCAATAAGAGGGTAGGGATTTTAATTTACCTAAATGCTACATCTCTCACATCTCCTAATATTATGCTCCATACACAGGGGCTGCAAAATAAATGTTGGCAGAATTGAATAAACAATGACTAAAACGAATCCTCACAACAGAAAAAAATTAATAATTAGAATTCAAATAAAGATCCTATGACATGCACTGAACGCCACCAACACAAGAACAATTGTCATGATGCATGCAGGCAGGTTCGATCAGTCTCTTGAGCCAGAGTGAGAGGGGGAAATAGGCAGATAGAGACAGCTTGTGTGATAGATAACTATCACTGAATGAAGTCAGGGCTTGATTCTGAAGGAATCCTACCAACTCTAGCATTTAATCTTATCTAAATTACTCATGATTAGAGTATCCTGAGACTTCTCAGGTTTGTTCACCCTAGAATGCAGCATCTTGATCCCCTTTTCTAACCTCAGTATAAAATCCCATTACCTTCTACCCTATCCTCAACACCACTGTGCCACTGACAACCAGGGAGGCACCCGGATCAAAGTTTCCTTCATTCCCGGGGAGCATCACTTCCCTTCCCTGCACCAGGCCAAGGAGGTGACATGATAGTCCAGATAGTTGGGCTGACATGAGGTGTGGCTTCTCTTTTTCCTGAAACCTCAAAACTGACCAGTTGAAGCTGTAGTGGCCCTACTTCTGGCCCAGTCTCCACAGCCATCATCCAGGTGATCAACCCCTATGAACACAATGGAGCCCCTCTCAAAACATTACATTATGTAAAATGCATAGGCTTAGAAAAGAAAGAAATGACATTGAAATACAGTTATCCAAATAGTTTTATAAACAAATTCATGGGCCCCATGTTAAGCACCACTCCCTAATGGGGATGGAGCCCTACCGACTATTAACCAACTGCAATCCTTAGAGCAGGCAAATCAGCCTAGCTACAGCAGCAAGGTTCCTCTGAGAGAGAAAGGGAGAGGGGGAGAGAAGGGGAGAGAAAGTGAGAGAGAGAGAAGGAGAGAGAGAGAGAAGCAGAAGCAGAAGAAGAAGAAAAAGAAGAAGGAGAAGAAGAAAAGGGATGTGCCACTGCCCTCACCTCTACCACCATCTCCCTTCAGACCCCAATGGAGATAGTCCAAGACCCAAAGACCAAGAGCCCTGGGAATAGCAGCACCCCCCTCCCAAATCACTGACCCCACTTCTAGCCCAGACACAACAGCCATCATCTAGAGGATCAATTCTGTGACTGAGGGACCAACCAGCTCTACCAATTGCCACACATGGGGCAGCAAGCCAACCCAGCTGAAGCACCAAGGTATCCTGGAGGAGTTCTCTGCCCGGCTAGTCAAACCATAGCCACAATTTCAACTACTACTACCTCCTCTCAGACACCGCTGGAAATAGTCCTATATCCAGAGCCAAGAACCCCATGAATAGCAGTAAGCTCCAGACCACCAATCCTGTTTCAACCCCCATAGTCATCATGTAGAAAATCAACCTATGGGATGGTGCCAACCAGCAACTACTTCTTTGGGTTCCACATCCCCTGCCAGGTCCAGAAAAGAAAGTTTTACCCACCAAAATCCTTGGCACTGTCAAATGGTTAATTACCAGACATGTATGATTTTTGTCAGTGGAAATAACATTTTGAAAAGGGGTATTAGCATCTGCTTTGCCACTGTACCCCAAGGACCACTGGACCTTTCCATCTGACCTGCCCCTGAAAATTCCTATATGTGTTGTCTCTCTCTATTAATGAAATGAGATAATATTCATAAAGCTCTTAGAAAAATGCCTTGCACATAGTAGATATGACATAAATGCTAATCATTATTATTGTTATTGTTGCTGTTATCATTACTAGAATGTGAGATCCTTGAAAGCAGGAGATGTATTGCTTTCCTATTTGCATCACCAATACTAATCACAGTGTTTTGCACATAGTAAGCACTTAACAAATGATTTTTCATTCATTTACTTTCAGAAACTCTGGCATTACAGAAAATATTTATGGAGTGGCTTGAGAGAAATTTTTTGTGGAATTTTAATTTTACTCACATGCAAATTGGTAGATTTGCCATCTGGTCTGACATCATAACCTATGGACCATTGGGCCTTCCCATCTGCATTGCATCTGAATACTTATAGGGGTATAGTCTTTTCCTATTTGAATGTGAGCTCACAGAATCACAGAATTAACAACAATAAAAGTTGTTAGAAGTCCTTATTAAACAATAAAAACTAAAAAAAAAAATCAAATCAGCTTCGCCAGTATGAAAGAAGCATGGTTAAACCACAGTTGGCCTGAATGAGGATCTTAGAGTTTTAGTGGATTATAAGATGAGTCAGCATTGTGATGTAGCAGCCAGAAAAGGCTAATTCAATCTTGTGCTGCATTAAGAGGGCTGTAGCTTCTAGGAACCAGGGGATGATAGTAACCCCACTGTATTCCACCCTTGTTAGATCTCACATGGAGCACTATGTGTAGTACTAGGCACCACAGTTTAAGAAGTTTAAGAAGACATTGATAAGCTAGAGAATGTCCAGCATTAGTAAGACCTTGAGTCCTTGTCATATGGGGACTGGTTAAGGGAACCAGACCTATTTAAACTGGAGGAAAGAAGATTCAGAAGGGACATCACAGCTATCTTGGAAGGCTGTCATTTGGAAGACTTCATTCGGTTTGGTCTCAGAAGCCAGGGCCAAGAGCAATAAATAGAAGCTACGAAGAGGCCCACTTAGGCTTAATATCAGGAAAATCTTCCTAGCTATTAGAGCAGCCTAAATGTGGAGTGACTTCCCTTGAAAGGTGGTAAGTTAGCTTTCGCTGAAGGTCAAGCAGAAGCTGGATATCACTTACCCTCCATACTACAACGGGGATTCCTTTTGTGTATAGTTGTACTAGATAGGCAACGATGCCCTTTCAAATTCTGTGATTTTGTGAACTTGGTTGCTATTCAGTCATTTTTCAATTGTGCCTGAGAGAGAGAGAGAGAGAGAGAGAGAGAAAGAAAAGAAGAAGAAGAAGAAGAAGAAGAAGAAGAAGAAGAAGAAGAAGAA
>NW_020951391.1:3923342-3970438 GCF_900497805.2 Vombatus ursinus | reverse complement strand
AGAAGAAGAAGAAGAAGAAGAAGAAGAAGAAGAAGAAGAAGAAGAAGTAGGAGGAGAAGGAGGAGGAGGAGGAGGAGGATATGCCATTGCCCTCACCTCTACTACCATCTTCATTCAGACCCCAATGGAGATAGTCCAAGACCCAAAGCTTTTGTAGTTTTTTTACTCCCTTTGTGGTTTTGCTGGCAAAGATATTGAAGTGATTTGCCATTTCCTTCTCCAGCTCTTTTTACAGATGAGGAAACTGAGACAAACAGTAACTTGCCCAGGTCACACAAATACTAAGTATCTGGAACCAGATCTGAACTCATGAAGATGAGTCTTTCTGACTTCAGGTGCAGTGGTCTATCCACTGCTTATCCACTGAACCACCTCTGACCTAGCTGAACTCCGTGGAAGTTGAAGAAAGGGTTACATTGTAACAAGGATTACTTTAGCTCATTTCTGTGCTCACTTTCAACTCTGACTGTAGAAATATTTTTTTTCATTTTGTAGCCTAGAAATATGGAATCAAATTAAAATTCTATATTTGGACTTGCCTCTATCAAATATTACTATGTGCTACAGATATACAATTAGCTCTATATTTTTGTTTCTCTTCTCAAAAACTTCCCAGACTAATTATATATGCAGTTGAACAAGGGAACAATTCACTACACACTGTGACTTTGGAGACAGCAAAGCAGAAAAAAGCCACAAATTTCATATACTTACAGTAGAAAACTTGATATGTTGAGAGAGTGAGATAGATAGATGGGGGAGGAGGAGAATGTAAGAAAGAGAGAAAGAAGAGAGAGAGAATGTGTGTGTGTGAGAGAGAGAGAGAGAGAGAAAAGAAGGAGAGAATGTAAGACAGAGAGAAAAGAGAGAGAATGTGTGTGTGAGAGACAGAAAGAGAAAGACAGAGAGAGACAGAGAGGGAGAGAGACAGAGACAGAGACAGACAGACAGAGAGACAGAGAAAGCAAAATTCAAGTCACAACAGGTGAAAAATTATTGCCAGGTTTTTCCTAGGGATCTCCAATAGTTAAATAAACCTTCGGATCCTTAAGCTGCTTCATCTATTGATTTCTGAGTATATTCATTGTAGTAAAAAGACAATGGCCATTTTAGATTAACAGCTCCGTGCCCTCATGCATAGAAGTACCTATACTGATGCAGACAAATTTAAGTGATTTTTGCCATTCCCTACAGTATGAGACCATTAACCAAATATCTCTTTAAAAAAAATAAATAACTGGGATTTTGAAAGGAATAAATTAAACCATGCAGAGAAGGAAACGTCCTGGCTTTCTAATCTGATCGGATGGTTGGCTTTGCCATTTACCATCTATGTGAATTTTCGATGCCATTTAC
This sequence comes from Vombatus ursinus, assembly GCF_900497805.2. Lineage (NCBI taxonomy): Eukaryota > Metazoa > Chordata > Mammalia > Diprotodontia > Vombatidae > Vombatus > Vombatus ursinus. Next base: position 3,969,082 of record NW_020951391.1, on the reverse strand, counting down.
CTGTCTAGCTCTAAAGCTATGATTCTACAATCAACTATCCTATGAAATTACCAGCATCCCAATATAGGAGTTATGGCTTTTCATGTCCTTTTAAAATTTCCTTTCCACCACGCAATCTTTTGCAGCTGTATCTAACCATATCTATTAGATGTTGTTCAGTCATCAGTCACATCTGACTCTCCATCACCCCATTTGGGATTTTCTTGGCAAAGATACTGGAGTAGTTTGCCATTTCTTTCTCCAGCTCATTTTACAGATGAGGAAACTGAGGTAAACAGGGTTAAGCAATTTGCCAAGGGTTACACATCAAGTGAGTGCCTGATGTCACATTTGAACTCAGATCTTCCTTATTCCAGGCCCAGTGTTCTATCCACTGAACCACCTAGCTGCTGCCTTCTATTATACATTACACAGCAATTAATCAATAAGCAATGGTTATAGGTATAACCTATATAGTATATAGTGCCTATATAGGCACTATACATAGGCACCATAGTTCCAGGGATATGAAGAAAAAAATTCTATATCCTGCCCTCAAGGAGCTTCCATTCTATGATGGTAGACAATATGAACACATAAATGCTTACAAAATAAATTCAAGGTAATTTTTTGGGGGAGGGGCAGCATGCAGGGGGTGGAAGAGAACCAAGAAGGGCATCATGGTATTTGACCTGAGCTTTGAAGAAAACTGGGGCTTGTGAGAGGCATAGGTTAGGAGGAAATGCATTCCAGGCATGTGGGCTAACCCATGTAAAGAAACACAGACGGGAAATGGGAAAATGTTTTATGTTAGGAAAAGCAAGGCCAGTTTGTTGGCCTAAAGGGTGCATACATAAAAATAACTAATGTAGAAGAAAGCTTCAAAGATAAGCTGGATGAAGGTTGTAAAAGGCTTTGGAGGAATTTGTATTTTATTTTAAAGCAGGAGTTCTGAATTGCTTTTGTGCCATGGACCCTTCTAGCAATCTGGGGAAGCCTATGGACTTCTGCTCAGAATGTCTGTTGCCTACCTTGATAATTGAAGGAAATTCTAAATTTCAATTAGAGGTTAGTGAAAATGAAGATGTAATTTCTGCCCATCCACATTCACGGACCTACTGAAATCGATTTACAGACCCGTTGGGAGTCTGTGCACTCCAGGTTAACAATCTCTATCCTATGGGTAATAGAGAATCTCTGGAGTTTATTGCAGAAAATGATAGGTTAGACCTAGGTTTAGAAATATCATTTTGGCAGCTGAGTAAAAGATGGATGGACTGTAGTGGAGGGAGGGATGAGAGGAAGGGGGACCCATCAGAAGGTTGTTGCAATATTGCAGGTAAGGAGAGATGAGAGACAGAAATAAAGTGGAGTCCATGTGAGCAGAAAGAAGGGGATAATAACAGCTTATATTTAGATGGTGTTTTATGGTTACATAACACTTTATAAATGTTGCTATGTTTTTTTCTCGTAAACATCCTAATGTGGCAGATGGTTTAGGTATCACTAGTACCCATTTTAGAGAAGGACTGAAATGGTTAAATCATTTACTTCAATATCACACAACTGAAAGGATCCAGAGTCCAGTCTAAGTTTTCTAATTACGAACCCTCTTTTCTTTCCACTACACAAGAAATCAATAGCTAACTTGTCCACACATAGAAAAGAGAAAATTATTGAACTACAAGGAGTAGGAAGGTCAATTTGCAATGTCAGCAAGATATCACAATAAAGAATGTAAATAAAAACAACTTTACGAATCATACTTGGAGTCAAGAAGACCTAACTTTGAGTTTTACCCCAGACACTTACTTACTAGCTGTGTAACCCTGAGCAAGTCACTTAGCCTCTCTTTGCCTCAGTTTCCTCATCTGTAAAATGGGAATAGCAACAGCACTTTCCTCACAGGGTTAGTGCAAGGATCAAATGAGTTAACCTATGTAGAATGCTATGCAAAACTTAAAGTATTAAATAAATACTAATTATTATTAGCTATTATCATTTTGTTCCCTAGTCATCCACTCAGAATTACAACTGGAGAACTAACGAAGGGGATGTCAACCACCTTTATTACAGAGAACAATCAGATCAGGACATGTTCTTGCTGATGACTGTCATAACCATCACAGTTCTCCCACAGTCTGTAAAAAGAATTTCTGATGTCTTCAGATAATATTCAAACTGAAACCATCACCTGTCCTTCCAATTCCCCACTCAGTTCAATAAGATTAGAATGATCTGAAGTGGCAGTGTAGCACACTAACTCCTAATCACTCTATGCCTAATTCTCTAATGAAAGCCACCAAAGAGAAGAGGTGCCATGGGGGTGGGAGGAAGTTACTCAGGAGATGGAAATATCTAGAGTCAAAAGACCTGGATTTAAAACACAGTTCTGCTTCCTTAGCAGTATGACCTTAGACAAATTACGCAGTCTTCCTGTGCCTCAATTTCCTCATCTGCAAAATGAGGAAGGCTGGACTGGAATACCTTTGAAGCCGCTTCAAGCTCTAGTTCTATGATCCTATGAGTCAATCACTGAATTTGATCCAAAGGAAAGCCTCATGGCAGTACTCCAAGCCCATGTAATGACAGCCGCGTATTGTTTCCTATACTTGTTTGGATGCATGCCATCCTCTCCCAACTACACACTTCCTGCTTCTAATCCCATGCAGGTGAGGTCAGTTCTAACCCAACAACATCCCTTTGGCTGAGCACACTGCCAAAAATTTCCTCTCTTCCATGCTTTATTCCCACCCACCCTCCTCCAATGGCTAACTAGCTTTTCTATCCCTGCAGATGTACCCAATACAAAGGAAGAGGAAAAGACCTCCTCCTTTTCAGACATGCTGCTGATGGAAAAACATGGGGACATGCACACACAGAACAGAAGGCCATCAGTTTAACTTCATGGCTTTTTATTCAAGCTACTAGCTCAGCTACTAAAATATATATATATTATACACAAATATTAGTTCTTTTTCCCTATTTCTCTTCCACCAAATTCCAAAAAGGAACTTATGTGCTGATAAGTGCACTGATTAAATGCCACCCACATCTTACATAAACAGGGAAACAACAAACCACCCTTCTAAATACAGCATTATTGTTAGGGATCTTTGGACAGGGCTGGGTACCAGCTGCCCTAAGTGGGTAGCTCCAAGAGAGCTGTGGCACTACAAGTATAAACATTCATTCCTCTATTCAATAAATATTTATAAAGTACCCACCATGTGCCAGTGTACTTAACTAGTTGACATTTATATGGTACTTTAAGGTTCTCAAGGTTCTTTACAAATACTCTCATTTTATTCTCATAACAATCCTGTGAGGCAACTACTATTATTATCCCCATTATACAGATGAGGCAATTGAGGGTTAGAGAGGTTAAGTGACTCCAACGCCACATAGCTAGTGTCAGAGGTAATCAGGAAGACCTACGTCTTCTTGAATTTAAGGTCAGTATTCTACTACTGTACCATTCGGATAAAATAATTTTTTAAAGGAAGCTCTCAGGCAGGTACCAAGCCATCACAGATAAGAATACTAGAGTGCAAAATGTAATACCTATCAAGTGAAATGGAATGAGCATTGGTCTTGGAAGAAGGTTTAATTTTCTAACTCTGCCACTCACTACCTGTGTGTTCTTGGGCAATTCATTTTATTCTACTAATAAACCTCAGTTTTTCAGCTATAAAATGTAGGTAATTATACTTATACTATCTACCTCACAGGGATGTTATGTGGAAAACGCTTTGTAAACCTAAAAGCACTCCAGAAATGTGAGTTGTTGTGATAGTAATGCAGGAAAATTCCAGGCTGGATAGTTGAGTGACAACCAAACCTAAGTTATGCAAATGTATATGAAATATATGCATATTTCAAATGGTTTGCTAATGAAACTAAATATCTCTATGCTATAGAGGAATGATAAAGTAAACTCAATTTTAAAAATATGTCTAATACATAATAACAGAACAACTGCTTTAAAAGACCTAATTCAAGTAAGCAAAATAAAACAAATTTTAAAAATCTAACAGAGTCTTTACCTACAAGAATTCTAGAGTTGAAAAAGACCTGCCAATTTAAACACATTTCTTTGACAAACCAAATTTCTCTCTCTCTATCTCTCTCTCACACACACACATACCCACATACACCCCCCCCCACACACACACACGATTACTAGACCATCAGATTTGGGAAATACCACAGATAGAGAATACTTTGTATTCCGTCATTTCAGTCACGTCTGACTCTTTGTCACCCCATTTGGGTTTTGTTGGCAGAGATCCTGGAGTGGTTTGCCATTTCTTTCTCCAGATTAGTTTTAATGATGAAGAAACTGAGGCAAACAGGATTAAGTGACTTGCCCAGGGTCACAGAGCTAGTAAGTGTCTGAGGCCAGATTTGAACTGAGAAAGATAAGTCTTCCTGACTTCAGGTCCAGTATTCTATCTACTGTACTGCCTAGCTGTCCCAAAGAATGCTTAGATTTCAGCAAAACATTTGATAACATTATTCATACTATCTATATAGACAAGAGGGAAGGATGTGAACTGGATTAGAGTATAGTTAGAAAGACCCAGAACTGGTTTAACAACTAGCCCAAAAAGAGCAGTGATTCATGAATGAATCAATATCAGCTTGGAAGAATAAAACAGGGAAACTATGTGCACATCAAAGACAGCTACCACTGTAATGCAGAGTATTCGTTGCAGAAGCCAAATTAGTGATTTCCCATAGATGGTAAGGTCCTTCGAATGCTACAATTTCTATCTAAACTTTTGTTAGTCTCATTGAGCCCCAGAAGACTATAGTACTTCTTAAATTAGAGACACAAATGCTCAAAAGAGTTGAGGTAACTATCCATTCAGGAAAAGAAAGTAAATAAAGAGTGCTTATTGTCCAGACTATTATCTGCACTTGGATGGAAAACGTATCTCTCAATATGTCTTATACAGATACCACAAAAAGACAATGAGCTTCTTCCAAAACTGAAGATGAGGAACAGAGTGGGCTCTATTATCTTTGGAAAATTTGACAGTGTTTTTAATGACACCAAGCTTCACTCTGAAACCATTTATCTAGCAATTATATCTTTCAAGTGATGCCGAGATAGATGGAGCAGAGGACAGAATGCTGGACTTGGAGTTGAAAATACCTGAGTTTGAATCCTGTCTCAGATGTTCCCTAGCTGTGTGACCCTTGACAATTCACTTAAGCTCTCTGAGTCTCAGTTTTCTCATCCTTAAAATGGAGAAAATAACCTAACTCACAGGATTGTTGTGAGATAACATAAAGTGCTTTGCAAGCCTTAAAGAGCTATATAAACACTAGTTACTGTCATCATCATCATCGTCATCATCATCATCATCATTATTACATCATTTTGTTGTGAATCATGAAATACTTCAGTTTTTGAAGATAGGAAGTTGAGGGGCAGCTAGGTGGCACAGTGGATAGAGCACCAGCCCTGAAATCAGGAGGACCTGAGTTCAAATCTGGCCTCAGACAAAACACTTGACACTTACTAGCTGTGTGACCCTGGGCAAGTCACTTAGCCCCAATTGCCTAAAAAAAAAAAAAAGAAGATAGGAAGTTGAACATCACCCCAAGGCTAATGGAAAGGTGTTAGGTGGGTGCGAGTAGACTAAAACACATAACAAATGAAGAAGTATACAGAAAAAACAACATGAAGGATGTTATGAGAAAAGTGTATGACCAGGAAAAAAGATGGGACAATCATATGAGGTTAGATTAACTGATATGTAGTCTCTGTGCTCTGTTGGTAACCATACAATGACAAAAGAATAAGAAAAAAGCTCCCAGCACGTTAGGTCTCTTGTCATTGATTCAAAAAAGGAAAGGATTAGATATTGTATCAAGTGAGCAGGCTTAGATGGGTTGCAATCCACATCATTGGAGGGAGTACACACATCTGTTAATGAACAATGATGGACTCAATCTGGAGGGAGGTGTACAAGTCTGCCCTTGTCCATGTGCTTGTCCATTCAACATTCTCATCGATGATTTGGATAAATAAAGGCATAGACACCCTGCTACACAAAGCAGGAAGGGAAGATTTCTCCACTAGGTCTTCACTGAGCACTCCAGTATACACTAACCTCTCCATTTTCTGAACTCCTATATCATTTATGTTTTCTATCACATGGAAGGAATACTATGTTTGGTTGGCAATGTCTTTTAAAAGGCCAGGATTATGTACTAAAGTAAAGAAGAAGAAGAAGATGATGATGATGAAGAAGAAGATGATGATGATGATGAAGAAGAAGAACAAGAAGAAGAGGAGGAGGAGGAAGAAAATCATCAATGGCAATGAGAAGTAGGGTGGGGAAGAGCAACTAGCATACATTCTGTTAGAGAAATGGAAAGTTAGTATCAAGTACCACCTCCTTCATCTGAGGAAAATATCTTAATAACAATTAGTCAAATATGTTCTATTTAACCCAGTCTCAGGTCAATTAATCATGCTGGGTGGCTCCCTGAGTTATCTCAACTGACTCAGGTCTCACCCGGTGGTCTTCATCATCATATATATAAAGATAAGACTGGTGGAAGTTTTGCAGAAACTCTCATTTGTCCCAAACAGAAGTTACCCAAAGACAGAGGTTATCTATTCATATGAAGTCACAAACTAACAAAAAAATGCCAGAGGCTGATATTACTACTGTGGACTATAGTCCCCAGCTGAATCTCTGACCCAATCCCAAGTCAACATTAAATCAAGCAGAGGCCACATGAGTTGGGTTGCGCTAGATTACTCTGGAAGTCTCTTCAAATTCTTGGATTCTGTGGGATGTGGCAAGGTACCAAAGAATGACTGAGGGGTTTGCCATAGGTAGGTACAACGTGAGAAAGCTATGCCTGAATCTGTTACCTTAGTGATGCAAAAATCATGGATAATGCTGATAAATCAAAAGTATATGGAAGAAGAGTACCAAGGAGTATAAAAGAAGATGACTTTCAGGAAGGTAAAAAAACTGTTTAGGAAAAGGCTGCCATAGGCTTTGACTGACATATTGATTTCATATAAGAGCAGCTTTGTTATGATACCCAACTCAACAAGTCAATAAGTATTTCTTAAGTGACTGCTACATGCTAGGCACTGTACAAATGCACAGGAGATCACTTAAGTACATTTCCTTCACTCCACCTACATGAGGAGTCAAATAACCAGAAGAGAAAGTGACTTTTTGAGAAAAAAATTTCCCTAGCCACTACTGGAGTCAGCACCAATTCATCTACCTATTTATAGCATAGAAGAATGCTGGATCTGAAGTCTGGAAGACTTGAGTTCAAATCTGATCTCAGATACTTTCTTAGCTGTATATAACTCTGGGCAAATCACTCCCAGTTTCCTTATCCATAAAATCGGGATAATAATAGCATTCATCTCATAGGGCCAAATGAAAATATATGTAAAATGCTTTTCAAACCTCAAATTGCTATATAACACAAAATATTAGTATTATTATCTTCACATTCATGACAATTTCATGAACAGAAACATGGCATATTAGATAGAGAACTGAATTTGAGAGTCAGGGTTTGAAAGACTTGGGTTTATATTCTACTCGACCTCCCAAAATTAGCCATGGGACCCACTTACCCTCTCTCAACCCCTCAGTTTCCTCTTCTAAAAAAATTAGGACAATAATGTCTATAATACTTATTTTACTTAGCTATTATGATGATCTAATGAGATTATGCATGCAAGGTGCTTTTCAAACCTTAAAGTATTTTATCAATTATTATCCTCACAATTATAACACATCACAATAATAGATATCTAAAATGATAAACCTGAATGTCCAGAAAAGGTTCAATTATTGCTCAATGTATTCTAAAAAAAATAGTGAGTCAGTCAATAATATTTTTTAAGCACCAACTATGTCCCGGGCACTGTGCTAAGCACTGAGGATACAAAGAAAGGCAAAAGACAGTCCCTTGCCCTCAAGGAGCTCACAATCTAATGTCAGAGACAACATGCAAACAACTATGTAAAAACAAGCTATATACAGGATAACTTAAAATTAATTAATTAATTAATTAAATAGAGGATATGATACATTTTAGAAATGTTTTCAGAAAAATTTAATGTAAAAAATCCTGACACTCAAAGGATTAACCTGACACTACCCATACCCTGGTGCAAGTCTTCATCAGCTCCCACCTGGTCTAATGTAAGAACCTCAGGGTTGATCTCCCTGCCTCCTCTCTCCAGGCCATCTTCCCCTTAGCTGTCAACTTTATCTTCCCTAAAGTACTTGTCTGGTCAATTGACCCCTATTCAATGGTTCCTTCCTATGTCCAAGATTAAATATAAAATCTTCTGTTTGGCTTTTAAAGTCCTTCATATCCTGCCTCTTCCTACCTTTCCAGTAATGCTACATCTTACTCCCCTCCACTTACTCTGAGATCTGGTAATACTGGTCTCCTTATAATTCTATGAAATGTGGCAGGGTTCTGCTCCTCACACATGGCACTCCATGACCTGACTTCAGGTATTTTTCACTGGCTGACCATTCATGCCTGGAAGTCACTTCTCTCTCATGTCCACCTCTACTTTTCCCCAGTTTTCTTCAAGTCTTAAAGTCCTACCTTTTAAAAGAAACTTCTTCCAGTCCTCCTTAATCTTAATGTCTTCTTTCTGAGACCATCTCCAATTCATCTTATTTTTACATGGTTATTTACATGTTGTCTACTTCGTTAGACTGGGGGCTCTTTGAGATCAGGGAACTAATATTTTCCCTTTTTTTATATCCCCAGCCCTTGGTCCAATGCCTGGCACACAGAGGGCACTTAATAAATGCTTATTGACTTGATTTAAACCTCAGCTGTGTGAGGAAGATTTGCCTGGCCAGAATGATTCCTTTCTGTAATGTTCCAGATTACTGAAATTTAACTATCTTAATTGTAAAAGGTCAAAATAAAATAAGTCTTATATTCACAAGGATGAATAATGAGATAAGAGAAAACATAAGCTCTCAGGAAGCATCCCCTTTCACAGAAGCCACAGAAAACAGAAACAGTGAAGCCTCAAACTACATTCTCACTTTCAGTTAAGATCAATAAGTAATAGTTATCATTTCCCACAACATCAAGGAAAGAGCTTTGTTTCAAAAGACATAACTGCCATTTCTGTTCACAGATTGTGAAGGTCAAAGCCACCTCTATTTACCTACATAGGACAGACGTACTATATAGGAAGACATATTTTAGTGGCCAAAGCCCAGAAAAGCTGGTTAAAATTCCTCCAAGATATATTGGATTCAATTTGGTTTGGAAAAGCTCTGCTAAGAATTGTAAAAGGAGAATGTTTTCTTCTAGTGTTTTTAGAGGGAGTCCAGCATAGCGGAGACAGTCTAAAAAGTTAGTCACAGAGCCAGGAAGACTTAGGTTCCAGTTTGGCCTCGGACACATCTTGCCTGTATGACCCTCAGTAAGACATCAAAAATGTCAATGCTTTAGGCAACTCTCTAAAACTCCAGGAGGTGTAGAGAAGATGCTAATCTACCTTGGTGGAGGGATTTTCCAAATCCCGGAGTTTCCGATATCCATTAAAACATAAGCCCAGCCCCTCTTCCTATCCCTAATGTTTTTATAGCCTCTTGCTCTGCTTGTCACCCACAGACCTTCTCTATAAATTATAGAGTATGTGACAGAGATAATAGAGAAAGATAGAGAGAGGTAGATAGATGGTTGATACATATAGATAGATATATGTAGAGATAGATACAAGATACATAGAGATAAGAGGATAGAAAGACAATAGATGATAGATGGATGGATAGACAGACACAAATCACAAAAGATTAGAATCGATTAATGAGCATTTGTTAAGCACTTATTACGTTAAGCTGTACCCATAGCAATGAAAATCACATCCTCAAAATCCTCAAGTATTTTTTACCTCATGTTTATATATGAAATCTATAACATTATAATATATGAAATAAATATAGAAAACAGAACAGATACAAGACAACCTTGTAGGAGAAGATACTAGTAGTGGGTGAGCTGAGTGGACCTGGGAAGGTCTCCTACAGAAGGTGATGTTTGAACTGAATCTTAAAGAGAAGTTACTGAATTCTAAAGGGGAGGGTGACATTTTGGGGAGAGCGTTTCAGACACTAAGGACAGCCATTGCAAAGGCAAAGAGATCCTAGCCACGAGAGTTTATTGAGCAGGAGAAAGACTTGGGCAAATCTATGCTTTAGGTAAATCACTTTGGCAGTTTTATGGAGGATGGATTGCAGTGGGTAAAGACTTGAGGCAGGAAGAACAATTATAAAGCTATTACAATAGTCCAGGTGAATAATGATAAGGGCCTGAATGAGAGTGGTAATTGAGTGGAGAGAAGGGTATGGATGCAAGATGTCATGGAAATAGAAAATGACAATGGCAATTGATTGGATATATGGGGTAACTGAGAGTGAGGTGTCAAGAATGCCACCATGATGGTGAACCTGGGTACCTGGACTGATGGTGGTTCCCTCCACGGTTTTGGGGAATGATACAGAGTTCTATTTTGAAGATTTTAAGTTTGAGACATCCCTGAATATCCAGTTCAAAATGCCTAATAAGCAGTTCATGATGAAAGTCTAAAGTTCAGGCGAGAGATGGGAGCTAAATAATTCTGAGAATCACCTGCAGAGAGATGATCATTGAACCTATAGGAACTGATAAGATCAGGAAATAAGAGAGTATACTCAGAGACTTGGTGTATATTCATAGCTATTGGACACGACATGAATTATGATCCAACAGTAGAGACTGAGTAGCAAAGGAACATAAGGCCTGGAAAGTCCTGCCAACCTAGAAAGGCTTCAGATTGAGGCCCAATGATTGCCCGGATGTCTGTTTCCAGAGTGTCAGTCTAGCTAAGTTCAGAGAAGTTTGTCACAAGAGTGGCCGGAGAGGGATGACTTTTTCAGTCTTAGAAGTTCTCAATGACCTCCTACTAAGTGATATATAAGTTACAATCTGTGTCGGGTGGAAGCATTACCCACAGCAATAAAAATCACATGTCCTCAAAATACTCAGGTATTTTTACCTCATATGTATATATGAAACGATGTTTGTAGAGGGCTTTGCAAACTTTAAATTGAGAAAAAGAGAGAGATGCTAGCTATTGTTACTACTTCTGCTGCTGTTATCATCATCATCATCATCATCATCATTATTATTATAGGGGTGGTATGGCATGATGAACAGAGTCAGATAGTCAGTAAACATTTATTAAATGCCTACTAAGTGTCAAATTCTGTATTTTAGTACTGAGGATGAAAAGAAAGGAAAAAAGACAGTCCCTTCTCTCAAAGAGTTTACAGCCTAATGGAGGTGAAAACATGCAAAAAACTATATAACAAAAATATATACAGGGTAAATTGGAAATAATCTCAGAAGAAAGGCCCTAAGATTTAGGAGACCTAGGAAAGGTCTCACGCAGAAGGTGAGACTTTAGTAGAAACTTGAAGGACCTCAGGGAACCCAGGAGGTAGCCATGAGGAGAGAAAGCATTCTAGGCATGGGGGACAGCCAGTGGAAATGTCCTGAGTCTGGACCTGAGGTACTGTGTTTGAATAACAGCAAAGAGGTTGGAGCCACTGATAGAGGGCTGGCCTCAACTCAGAAAGACTTGGGTTCAATTCCTTCCTCTGACACATTCTAACTGTGAGATGACCAGTTGAAGAACAGTTGCAAGGAGCTCCTTACAGAGATAAAATCATAAATCCAGACTGATATGTGTTTATATGTAAAAAGTGTATATAAACAACTCTTTGGTACTTTATCTCTACATGCAGATATAAGTATACATATACATGTAACATCACATTTTATACATGAATTGATTAGTACTTTTAAAAAAGTTAACTGAGCACAGATTTCCTTTAGTTTTTCTTCAATATTTCTAAATAATCTATATTGGTTCCATAGTATGCATGTGTGTATATGCTCTCATACATAAATGTAGAATAATAATAATTCACTTCATACAAAGAAATAATAATTAACAAACTTGTACAATTATGCATATAAAGTAATACTAATCTACTTTATTTAAACAACCAGGTGAAATAGACCATATGATCATCATTATCCTCAGTTTATAGATCAGGAAACAAACTCAGAAAAAGCACACGACTTACTTGCCCAGGCTCCCACAACTTGTAAGGATTAGAACTAAGATTTGAACTGAGGTCTTTTGCCTCCATGACGTCACATGCTCTTTTCACAACATCACAAGATCACTTTCAGGGGCAGTTAGGTGGTGCAGTGGATACAGCATCAGCTCTGGAATCAGGAGGACTTGAATTCAAATCCAGCCTCAGACACTTACTAGTTATGTGACCCTATGCAAGTAACTTAACCCTGATTGCCTTAAAAAAAAGAAGAAGAAGAAGATGTCACTTCGAGGGGTGGGATGTATATGTGTGTTTGTTCAGATCTGTTCAACAAGAGAGGGCAGAAATGCTGACAAAGGTGAAGGGATGTTAAGAATAGATACACTTTTGAACCAATGGAGGCATATGCATATATAATACATACATACACACACACACACACAGATTCAGGGAAGCAATGTCAGGCAGGCAGTGAAAAGATAATTGACTTTAAAATCAGAAACAGATTTCAGTTTTCCAGTCTTAGCTCCAACGCTTACTATTTGAGTGAACCTGGGCAAGTCATTGAATTTCTTGACACATAAAATTAAGATAATAATAATCACCTGTTTATCACCTAGTTGTGAACAAAGTGTTCTGCAAACCTTGAGGCTCTATATGAAGTAAATTATAATAATACTTATCATTATTGTGATGATGATGTACATACATGTACACCATATCCCTCCTGAAATCAACATAGATTTAGAAAGAAGTTATTCAGAAAGATTGAAGAAAATTGCTCTGATGGGAATCTCAGTTTAGTCTTTTAAAAAAATCTAATTCAACAAACATTTACTAGGCACAACGTACAAGCTCCTATGCTAAGAGTGAGGGGCGGGGGCGGAGAGAAGATGGCAGAGTGAAAGACTTGCTTGAGCTCTCCCCCCAAACTCCTCCAAATACCTATAAAAAATGGCTCTAAACAAATTCTAAAGCAGTAGAACCCACAAAAAGACAGAGTGAAACAAATTTCCAGCCCAAGATAACCTGGATGGTTGATCAGAAAGGTATATCGCACCAGACTGGGAGAGGAGCGCAAGAGCTTCCGGCCCACAGACTGAGGGGGAATTGAGTGGCTGACCAGAGGGGGATTGCAGAGATCTCTTTGCCAAAGCTGAAGCAGGAATCTCTTGCTTTGCCTGTGCCTGGATCTGGGTCACAGTTCTAAGGGGCAGTCCTGGGGCGACAAGGAATGCTGGTGTGGTGAAGCTTGTTATGGCAGTGGAGAGGAAACACCTCGACCCTTATCATACCACCTTGGAAGAACTGAAAATTTTCAGGTCCCTTGAAGTATCTCTGAAAATAGCTGTACAAACCCCCAAAGCTTGGGACAGTACATTCTTCACATTGGAAGCAGACTCTTATCTTAAGAAAGAGTATAAAACTCAAGTAATTGGCCAGGATCATGAGTAAGCAGTGCAAAAAGAGTCAGACTATATTATCTTACTTTGGTGACAAAGAAGATCAAAACATACAACCAGAAGAAGACAACAAAGTCAAAGCTCCTACATCCAAAGCCTCCAAGAAAAATATGAATCAGTCCCAGGCCTTGGAAGAGCTCAAAAGGGATTTTGAAAAGCAAGTAAGAGAAGTAGAGGAAAAACTGGGAAGAGAAATGAGAGTGATGAAAGAAAATCATGAAAAACAAGTCAACAGCTTGCTAAAGGAGACCCAAAAAAATACTGAAGAAAATAACACCTTAAAAAAGAGCCTAACCCAAATGGCAAAAGAGGTCCAAAAAGCCAATGAGGAGAAAAATGCCCTAAAAAGCAAAATTGGACAAATGGAAAAGGAAGTCCAAAAGCTTACTGAAGAAAATACTTCCTTAAAAATTAGAATAGAGCAATTGGAAGCTAGTGACTTTATGAGAAATCAAGACACTGTAAAACAAATCCAAAAGATGAAAAATTAGAAAACAATGTGAAATATCTCATTGGAAAAACAACTGACCTGGAAAATAGATCCAGGAGAGAGAATTTAAAAATTATTGCACTATCTGAAAGCCATGATCAAAAAAAGAGCCTAGGCATCATCTTTCAAGAAACTATTAAGGAAAACTGCCCTGATATTTTAGAACCAGAGGGCAAAATAGAAATGGAAAGAATCCACCAATCTCCTCCTGAAAGAGATCCCCAAAGGAAAACTCTTAGGAATATTGTAGTCGAATTTGAGAGTTCCCAGGTCAAGGAGAAAATATTACAAGCAGCCAGAAAGAAACAATTCAAGTATTGTGGAAACACAATCAGGATAACACAAGATTTAGCTGCTTCTACATTAAGGGACCGCAGGGCATGGAATATAATATTCCGGAGAGCAAAGGAGATAGGATTACAACCAAGAATCATCTACCCAGCAAAATTGAGTATAATCCTTCAGGGGAAAAAATGGTAATTCAGTGAAATAGAGGACTTTCAAGCATTCTTGATGAAAAGACCAGAGCTGAATAGAAAATTTGACTTTCAAATACAAGACTCAAGTGGAACATGAAGAGGTAAACAGGAAAGAGAAATCATAAGAGACTTTTTAAGGTTGAACTGTTTACATTCCTGCATGGAAAGATGATATTTGTAACTCATGAGACTTTTGTCAGTATTGGGGTAGTTGGAGGGAAAAAATTATATGTATGTATATAGATAGATAGATAGATAGATAGAGAGCACAGGGTGAGTTGAAGATGAAGGGGTAATATCTAGAGAATAAAATTAAGGGGTGAGAGAGGATTATACTAGGAGAAGGAGAAAGGGAGAGGTAGAACAGGATAAATTATCTCACAAAAAAAAACAGAAAAGAAAAGGCTCTTATAGTGGAGGGGAAACGGGGGAAGGTGAGAGGTAATGAGTGAATCTTATTCTCATAGGATTTGACTTAAGGAGAGAATAACATACACACTCAACTGGGTATGGAAATCTGTCTTACCCTACAGGAAAATGGGGGGGAAAGGGGACAAGAGAGTAGGGGGATGATGGAGAGGAGGGCAAATTGGGAAGGGGGGTAATCAGAAGCAAATACTTCTGAGGAGGGACAGGATCAAAAGAAAAAATAGAATAAACGGGGGAGGGCAGGACAGGATTAAGGGAAATAGAGTTAGTTTTTCACAGCATGTCTACTATGAAACTGTTTTGCATAACTGCACATGTATAACCTATATTGAGTTGCTTGCCTTTTCAAGGGAGGGAAAAAGGGAGAGAATTTGGAACCCAAAATTTTAAAAACAATGTTTCAAAAAATGTTTTCACATGCAGCTGGGAAATAAGAAATACAGGAAATGGGGTACAGAAATCTATCCTGCCCTACAGGAAAATAGAAGGGGAAGGGGATAAGAGAAGGGGGGAGAGATAGAAGGGAAGACAGACTAGGGGAAAGGGTATTCAGAATGTATGCCATCTTGGGGTGGGAGGAGGAGTGAGATGGGGTGACAATTTGGAACTCAAAATCTTGTGGAAGTAAATGTTGAAAAGTAAAAATAAATAAATTTATTAATTAAAAAAAATTTTTTAAAAAGAGTGAGGGGCAACCAGGATGAAAAATGACCTAGTGCTTTGCCTCAAGGAATTTAGAATCTAGTGGGAAATGAGACACACACACCATGACGTAATTTAAATTAGAATGTAATTAAGTGCATAGGAGAGGTCATTAAACAGCAGAGAATTGTTTAGCTTCAACTTGCCAACTGTGGAATTGTATTCTCTGGAGATAATATGCTTATTAGCAACAGAATAGGAAGATCAAAAAATAGGAGAGAGCCCAATTATAGCTCTCTAAAGTTTGTGAACAAAGTCGATCCCTCACCACTTGCTAAAAGAATGTTTCCATGAGGTAAATTAGCAGATGACAATTGGAAATGCAATAGATGACCTAAGAAAAGTTAAGACATAAATACATAGAATAGGTATACACCTGCAAAATCACATAAAGATAACACTCCAAGAGTTATAAAAATATTGTGATTTGCAAAAATGGTGGAATTGGATAGTGAAAACTTATTTTTCCTTAAATCACTAAAATAGACTTTAAAACAATGCCAAATGGCAATGAAGACAGTCAGATGAGTAAGGAAGTGAGTTAGTGAGGAGAGGGAAAGGTCAAGCCATCTTGGAACAGAGAAAGAGAGCAAAGACCATAGCAGGAGTAAAGGGAAGTAGAGAATAGGTTAAGAGAAGAAATTAGTCAATAAAGTCACGAGAAGAGTGATTCAAGGACACTAAGGAAGTTGAAGAATCAGCCAAACTGGAAAGGTCCATATGAGCTCCCATGATTTCTGGCCAAACTTTCAACTCCTTACTCTCTAAAGATCATCTTGGCCTCAAACTTTACTGAAGTCAAGGCCATGTAACCAAAGTTCCATCTTCTTCACTTTGAAATTTCTCCTTATCTTCACCTGTTCTTTTCCCAGGTATCTAATTGTAATTCATTTAACATTTATTAAGCACTTACTGTGTGTGCAACTTTGTACTGAATTCTGTGGGAGATATATGGCTCCTGACTTCAAGTCGTCTACAATTTAAGCTTCATGGGAGTTCAGATAAGACCTAAATACAGATATCATGTCATTTTGTCAAATATGTCTGTGAAGCTTTAAACGTAATATGGGATCACAGATCTAGAGGTAGAAAGGACCTAACGGACCATCTAAGTCCAACCATTTTATTTTACAAATAAAGAAACTAAGGTTAACAATAATATGAAATGACTGGCCCAAGGTCTCACAGATAGTAACTGTCAGAGGTCAGATTAGAACCCTAGCCCCAGATTCTGGAGCTGCTAATCTTTCCCTTCTACCATGCTATTGTATTCTTAGGTATTTTTAATTCATTCTTACATGTTGTATTCTTATTTTTATTGTATTGTTGCTATAAAACAAATTGCTATACAAATTCAAGGGGAAATATGGCAGAATGCCAGCCACAGAGATGGAAAGAAAATCTTTAAATAATATGTGATGGTCTATATACAATGTAGTAGACACACACACACACACACACACACACACATATATATATATATACACACACATATATATAATAGGTCTGCATATAATATGGTAATATAACATGATCTAAAAGTGACCACTTGTTGGGTAGATGTCAGAAAGGAATTTGAGTTAAGTTGGATGGGCCACTAGGTGGCACAGTGGAGTTCTCATTTTGCTGAGTTCAAATCCAGCCTCAGACATGTTAGCTATGTGATCCTAGGCAAATCACTTAACCTTATTTGCCTCAGTTTCCTCATCTGTAAAATGAGCTGGAGAAGGAAATGGCAAACCACTCCAGTATCTTTGCCAAGAAAACCCCAAAGGGGTCATGAAGAATCAGACACGACTGGAAAAGCTACAGAACAACAACAAATACGTTGGATGAGATGTTTTCCAAGGTCCCTTCCAACTCCTAAGATCCTGTGAATTTTTTTTCAATACCTCAAAAGTTATCGAGTTTAATTCATGCCTGACCTACAATTTTCTCAACTACATTATCAACAAATGATTACCTTTGAAAACCAGAGATGAATCATAATCCATTACTTCCTGGGAGAACCCAACCCACTTTTGAATAGTTCTGATTGTTAGAGTCTCTTTTTGTTAAGCCCCAAACTGCCCCTCTCCATCTTCCACCCATTGCTATTATTTCTGCCCTCTGGGGCCAAGCAGAAAAAGTCTAATTCTGCTTTCCCCCCTATGAAATCCCCTTCCGACCCTTGAAGACAGCTATCAGGCTGCCCTAAATCTTTCCTTGTTCAAGCTAGTCATAGTCATGTGACCCTGGGCAAGTCACTAAAATTTTTTGGGTCTCAGTTTTCCTCATCTGCAAAATGAGGGGATTGGACTCTATGTCCTCTAAGATCCTTTCACACTCAAATTCCTTAACCAATCTTCCTCTGACGTTGACTCCCTTCCTTTCATCATCCTTCCTAAAATGTCGTGTCCAGAAATGAACTGAGAAGTGCTTGAAGTTTTGAGATTGTGCAAACCCATCCCTACTTCCTCCTGATCTCCTCTCAGGGCACTTTACAGTTACAGGACAGTCATTTGTGTACTTGTCTCATCCACCTCTTATTCTGTGAGTTTCTCCAGGGCAGGAGCTGTGGCTTCTCCTTCTTCATCCAGTGTAGAGGCTGGCATAGTAACTTACATATAGCACCTGTTCAAATAGTTTTGTTAATACATCACCTAAGTCCTCATTGGAAGTGTTTCACATTATGCCCTGTGAAAATTATATGTTAATTTATAAAATGAATGGAATCCCAGTTGCAAATGATTTTATTATGCTATTTCATTAAATAATTGTACTCTAAGCTATTTATGTCCTCAGACTGACTAGAGAAAAAGTAAACACACTGGTGGGAGCTCAAGGATTATTGTTTTGTTTGGATGGGTATGAAATACTTTGAACCTGGGATAGCTATTCTTAGGCCCTATCTGAGGGAGGTGGGAAGGAGGTATGTGCCCAGCTCTTTCCTTCAAAGTACGTGTGAGGGATTCAATGAGTGAGGTTAATTTGAGCATATCTTCCCCAAAATTAGAAGCAGCATGATATAACCCTGAGTGTATTGAGCAAATAGAGGGGCCAGCCTTAGAGTAAGTAATATATAGGCTCAAGATCTGCCTCTGATACATACTAATTGTGTGACCCTGGGAAAAATAAACCAGGGAAACCTCTTTTCCCATAAGTTGTTACATACACACACACACACACACACACACACACACACACACACACACGCCATCCCTAATTTATTAGGCTTAAATAAACATCAAAGTTACTAGGCTAAGGATAACATAAAGACGTAAATAATTATTTACAATGTTTTAGCTCTGAGAAAGATCACAGCCAGAGTAACCTCTAAACATCATTTTAACTGTTGACTTCTCAGTTCTGTTCATATTCCTGTCATTCAGTTCATTCCAGATACCAATTATCTCTTCTCAAGAATTCCCTTCATTCTCAAGGTAAAGGTTAAATGCTGTCTCCAGAAAAGAGATTGTCTTCATCCTCCTTCTCTGTCTTCTTACAGTTTCTCTCAAACAATCACTTAATAGTCTCTCCCAAATGACAGTTAACTAGAAGGAACCAGAATTTAAGAATACCTTGGAGGACCAAGTGGTATCAGTTGACACAGTGCATTTAGACATCCTAGAGATAACAGGATAAAAGTTTTTACTTCAAAGTAAAATTATAATATATTCGTAATTCTTTGTATTTAAAGTGCATTTGTACAGATGGGTAAAATTGTAGTAAAAATATTTTTTTAGGGGCAGCTAGGTGGTGCAGTGGATAGAGCAGCGGCCCTGAAGTCAGGAGGACCTGAGTTCAAATTCAGCCTCAGACCAAACACTTGACACATACTAGCTGTGTGACCCTGGGCAAGTCACTTAACCCCAATTGCCTAAATATATATATATATATATATAAATTTTTTTATTATTGTGTCAACTGATGGAATACATGTGCCTGGTAGATTGCTTCTTTCAAAGATAGAGGAACAATGCTGAGATAGTCTCTATAGGAAAAACTAGAGAAGTCACTTAACAATGGCCTACCTTTTTGTGGCCTATCACTATCATGGCCTAGTTTTTGGAATATCTAAAAGTGTGGTTCATATGACAAAATTAAGTTTCCAGAACTAATTGGACAAAATACCCTCAAGAGCTCTTTGGTATATGCCAGGTATATGCCATATAGCTATGAAGATTCTCCTTTCAATATTACTTAAAATTTCAAGTAAAAGACTATTGGGGAAAGGCCAAGAGTTAAGAATTATATTGAAGAGGCCCGGCTGAAATCTGGCTTGAAAGCTTCAAATCTGCAGCAGCTAGGTGGCACAGTGGATAGAGCTCCAGCCTTGGAGTCAGGAGGACCTGAGTTCAAATGTGGCCTCAGACACTTGACACTTACTAGCTGTGTGACCCTGGGCAAGTCACTTAACCACAATTGCCTCACCAAAAAAAAAAAAAAGTTTCAAATCATATCAGGATCAAAGGAAAGAGAGGGATGCATTTAGGAAGGAATTACAAATGACATCCAATCTCTCCCTAAAAGTGGACTTGATTGCTTTCAGACATAGTAGGCTCTTCTTTGTCAGAGGTCTTCAAACAAAGGCGCCATGATCACTTGTCAGGGATGATGTTGAAGAGATTTGCAGCATGTAGGATAACTTTTCAGATCCTTTACAACTCTGGCATTCTGTGACTCCATGATTCTTTGGAGGTATATAATTACATGGTGATATAGAGAGCAGGCCAAGAAATTAAACATGGGCTTCTATATAAAATAATGCTTTAACAACTAGTTTGCAGATATGCCCAGGACACAGATTTAAAGGGAAGAAATATCAGGTAGCTAGGTGGCTTAGCAGATAAAGCTCTGGATTTGGCCTCAGGAAGATCTGAGTTTCCATTCTGTCTCAAACACATAGTCATGTGACACTGGGCAAGTCACTCAAATATTTTGGCCCTCAGTTTTTCTCATCTGTAAAATGAGGGGATTGGACCCCATGTCCTGAGGTCCTTTCAAGCTCAATATCTATAATCCTACAAATCTGCTTATAAATCAGGTATACTATAGTTTTGTTGTTGTTGTTTCTGTTGTTGTACATTTTCAAAGAAGGCCAATAGCATCACAGAGTGATGTCATGGCTTGGGCATGAATTGTGTTTAAGTGAGACAGAGTTGCACAAAGTTATCAGCCTCACTCTCTCTTCCAAAGTCATCAAAGTCCAGTGGCAAGACAAAAGTCAGGACAACTGGCAATGGCCTGGGATGCAGTGGATGACCTTGACCAGGGGTGGAGAACCTGCAGCCTCGAGGCCACATGTAGCCCTCTAGGTCCTTTAGTACAGCCCTTTGAATGAATCCAAACTTTAAAGAGCCACACTTGAGGACCTAGAGGGCCACAGGTTCCCTACCCCTGACCTTGGCATCTTATATGTCTGACCAAGCTCTAAGTACTCCACAGCACCTGCTTCAGCCGCCTTCACAGTCATTGGAACAAATTGTTCTTAACCTTCCATTCTGCTGGGGAAGTCTTCTTCAGACATGCTACTATCAGAGAAAAAATACATCTGTCCCATCAGGGAGAACAGAATTGTCAATAAAAAGAGAGATGTTATCAATGGCTATATTTTTTTTAATCTATACATACATAGTTCATGACTGTAGTACAAAAAGATATATCGAGGAAAATGTAATGTGTCAATCAGTGTGAAGTCCTGTACACTTTCTGGTTTGAAGAGAAGGATGAGGGACTCCCAACAGAATAGGGTCAGATAATGAAGGATCAGCATTCTGATGAGGTTTAACTTGATAAAGTAAGATAGACCCTCAGAAGCCATCCAGTTTGATCTGTACTTTACTAAGAGAACTTGCTACTAGTAGTTATTTCACTTGACATAACAGATTCTGACATGTTTGACTAGAAATCAAATTCATTTCTAATAGACTGATCTAGGGATCTTGAGAGCTGGAACAAGTTTGGCAGAATAAACTTTGGGAAAGGATTCCTAACATTTTCTATATAGTCTACTTTTCTTTTTTTTCTGTAATTTTTCAAATTTTAAACTTAAATATAAAATAAGAAAAGAAAAAAGAAAAAAACTTAACTACTAAAACTAATACAAAATGAGAAAAGAAAAAAAGCATTACCATGTGCACAGCAGAACATGACAGAGGATTCAAAATATACTGCAATAAATTTCCATTTCAAGAAAGCCTATGTAACAAATACTATGCATTGTTTTGAGAGCTGTCCATCTTTTTTTTGCTTCCTTATAATTTTTCTTTTGTCCTCTGCTGTGTACTTTTTACTTTGTTCTTTTTTTCCCCTTTCCTCTCCCTTCCCCCAGAAGGCTACAATTAAGCGTGGATATATTTATATAGAGAGTCCACTTTTCATCTTAAATGAAAAAAAAAAACCCTGAAGGAAAGGTAATGTGCTAACACTATATGAACGTGGAAGAAAAGTGCTGACTCGACAGAATGAGTTCCCCAAGATCTCTGAGAGGTGGTAACCACCAGCCTGATGAAAAATATTAAAGATTAACTGTAATCAATGGGTTGGAGACCTGCAACTTAGAGGGTGGGATCTCTATATCAGCTTTGCTCTACCACTCAGCTGGCCCAACAGCCAAGATCTGGAAAAGAGTAGAAAATCCCAACAAATGTTTTTAAGTATGATAGAGTTAGGGTCTGAACTCTAGGCCCCAAGGAATTAGACTTGGTGATTGTAGGCTCACAGATTGAGGGCTAGAAGAGAGACCTAGAGTGCAAACTAGTCCAACCCTAATTTACAGTTGAGGAAACTGAGGAAATTAATTAACCTACCCAAGGTCACACAGGTGGTAATTGGCAGAGGGAGCTCTTCAAAAGCCAAGTCCAACACACTTTCCATTACACCACACTACTTCCACTGATGATCTCTTTAGGTCTTGCAGCGCAATGATCTGAAAATAACCTCCAACAATGAGACAGCTACATTATGGCCAAATTATTTACAGATCTGTAGAGCTGAGATTGTTGCCAGCCTTCTTTATTATCACACAATTTCAATAAAGTTCTCAGTGTGCTAAGGAGTGAGTCCAAGTGGTTTAAAATTAGTCCAATGGAAGAAATGCCAACTTGTTTGGGAATGTTTCCTTGACAAAATATATATGACCATAAGCAATGCTTCTTTCTCATGTATGAGAGAAATTCTGCATTCAACATTCTACACTACATTACATTGTACAGTCTATATTACTTTCCAGTAGAATGTAAGCTCCTTAAGGGCAGAGCCTATTTTGAATAACCCTGTACTTGACACATCTTAGCCATTTAACAGATGTTTGTTGAAATGAACTGATTTGAACATTAAAGAACTCACGAAAGTAATTTGAAATCCAAACAATTTCTTTCCCGCACGACTGAAACCACCCCTAAGGTTCATATGTTGACCTTCTTTAAAAAGCCACTCCATTTACTTCTTCTTTAAATGTGACTGTCTTCTCAGTCCTGGACTGATCACATAGTTAAGCCATCCTAGTCACTCCTAGAAATAGCAAGAACCATTAGCTGTGTGACTATCTTTTAGACTGGAAAATGATGCAAAAAACGAATTTGAATTCCATAAGAATATGGCTGAAATGATGCCCTATACCCAGACAAAACCACCACTGGAAAAAACCATTTCCATTCATTTTTCTGGATAGCAGCAGGGTTCTGGTCCTAACAGCTGCTATCACTCATTAGAAATGGTCTCATTAAAGTCAAATCCCATGTGCCTCTGTCTTTCAAGTATGTCATTGACAGCTCAGCAGGAAACTTTTCCAAGAAGCTAGTTAAGAGTCCAAAAATGACAATGAGGTCAAAATAATAGAAAGTTCACTTAGGCACACCATGGAAATCACTGGCATAAATAGATTCCACATAACAATATCCAATAACATACCACAAAAAGTGCAAATTTTCATTGCAGAGAGCAATAAATTTTATTTTAAAGTACTTCCTGAGAAACAACACTAGTATCATTAACAAGATCCCACTAATTCATGTTTGAAACAAGGCAGAAATTATTATATTCAACTTGAAACAGTGGAAAGAGCACTGACTTTAAAAGGTACTAATCCCACCTCTGACTCTTCCTATGGGATTTAGGGCAAATCATTTAACCTCTCTGGGACTCAGTTTCCTAATCTGTAAAATGACGACATTAGACTAGATGGCCTCTAAGATACCCTTCCACCTCTATAGCGATGTTCCCATGAAAACTGAATAAAAATGCAAACTAAAATCCAAATAATTTATCATTTCAGACACCACTGTTTTTTCCTTGCCTCTAAACAAGACCATATTCAAGTAATTGCAAGTTATATGGGAACTGATCCATTTATTAATACCTTCAGAAAAGACCTAAAACCTCATCCAGTATTTTACAAAATCTCTCACTGTCAGGACTCTATTTAACCTAAGGCCCCCAGGCTGAAACTTAAAACACATTTCCTCTCACTCTGGCCTCAGAAGAGCTAAAGAACAGCTGATCCCCATCCTCGATTTTAAAACTCTTCACTCCCTACAAGTTCTTAAGCTCTGCCCTCACGCCTCTTCTCTGAACCAAGTTAACAGATCATTCACAATTGGTGAGTTCAGAGTCAAACTGATGTCAGTAGAAGTATGGTTTTGTACGCAAATGAATAAATAGAGCTTACTTATGACTACTGAGTCTGATGTCATGGTCCTCTTTGAGAATGAAGGACAAACAACAACAAATGATACAATGGGAGAAGAGTCTCGCTACCAAAGAGCAGAACGCTATTTGTGATATTACTCCAAATTATACTGTGGTGTCTTTGCTTCAGCAAACCATTATTTGTGCGCTTTGATGCTTCTGAAAGGCATTCTGCAATTCACAGAAGAGACTCAACTCTATCTGTGATTCCAAAGGAAAATCTGCAGATTTGCTGAACATATGGGCAAAGCTAGACCAACATATTGGAGGCTCTGAGCAATGCACTGGGGGGGAGGGGGGGAAGCAAGTGTTTGCACACAGAAAAACGAATCACGTGTCTCTAGGCAAAATCAGTACAACATGCAGCCATTTAAAGTGATAGACAATAACCAGTCGTCCTCCAGCTTACAGAAGAAATGGGACAAATCACGCGTGCTCCTCAGTTCTATGAACTGCTTCTGTGTCCTCTGCCAGAGGGATTGTCTTCTGCCCATATTTGTAGGCGTGTAAGGCATGATCATTTAAAAAACAGTATCTTAAAAACAAAACAGGCTTATGAGTAGGTCTATGAGGTTCCAGGGCAATAGTACAGGCCATAAGTCAGAAGACCTGGGTTCAACGCCTGGCCCTGCTACTAAGTACATACATGGCTTTGGGCAAGTCTCCATGGTTCAGTTTCTCCATGAATTAAAACAGGAAAGTACCTCCTTAGGTCATCACCTAGAATCATAGGATGACAGACATTAGAAAGGACCTCAGAGGTCATCTGGTTCAACCACCAAGTGAAACCTGAATCACCTGTCCAAAGTGTTCTGATGTAGGATCGCCCAGCATCTGCTGGAAGACTTCTAGTTAGCAGAAACTCACTACCTTTCAAGGAAGTCATTCCATTTTGGGATAGAACTAATAGAAAGCATTTCTCTTCATTAAGGTCATAGGGTTTTTTGCGAGGTTCAAATGAAAAAGTAGATGTGATGTGGTCTCGAATAGTATAAAACATTGTATGAAGGAGCTCTATGTCAAATGTGTGTATGTATGTATACCTAGATCCAAACCTGTGATCTCATTTGTGTGTCGGGAGCTGCCAATGTGGAAGCTCCTTTTTCCTAAGCAGATAGGTAACCTTTCTGTAACTTACAGTCTTAGAGAGTTAGCCAGCGCACTAAGAGACTAAGGGACTTCTCCAATGTCACACAGCTAGTACGTATCAAAGGAAGGATGTGGACTTAGAGTCTTCTTGACTTTAAGACCAGCCTTCTATCTATTGCATCATGCTGTTTCTAATTATTATGTTATTATCTGCATATACATATCTTGTGTATATGTGTGTGTGTATATAACAGACTCTTTAGTATGAAAAATACTGAGTAAAATATGTAAGAAAGATACCTAATTACAAATACAGAGAGTCCCAAAAGTCTTAGGGCAGTTCTTAAAATTTCACTAAGTCTTTGTAAATAGGTAGTGTTGTAGATAGGTAGTTTTCTTTAGTTATATATCCTGTTTAAGCTATTAAAGCTACGTGTTGCACTAAGACTTTTGGGACTCCCTATACAATGATTGCCTACCGCTAAGTTTTCCTCCGATGTCTTTTCATACCTAGGTTCTGAAAGCCTACACTAGCAGAAGCACAGGCTCTAGCAAGGCTTGGAGCATTATCCCAATAAAAGGCTGTCTTCTGAGGATCAGCCTGCCTAAGTTCAGAGAAGCTTGCCCCGAGATGACAAAATTGCTTGGTCAGGACAAGACAAAACTAAGTTTCTTGCAAGTAAGGATTGTTTCAGCCTTTGTCTTTGCATCCCCGACACCTAGCATAGTCCCCGGCATATAGTGGGTGCCATTAATAAATGATACTGGATTGCGATGGGTGCCAGCAAAGGGACCTTTTCATGTACAGTTATCCCTTCCACATAGTGGGAGCTAGGAGCCAGCCCCCAGCCCACCCCCCATCACGACCTGGAAAATCTGCGTAAAAATTTTTGACCCTCCCTTCATCAGAGAAAAAGTCTGAATTATTATGGTATTAAAAGATAAAATGTGTTCATATTATACAATACTATACATGTTTTGTACATTTCTAAGTTTCTAAACTTTTTCTGGGTCATCTGCCAGCCCTCATGTGTTGTCTGTGGCTTCCACAAAACTCCCCCAAAATTCCCATTTAACTTCTTACACCAACCCATGATATGTCAAAACAGCAATGAGGAAAGTCACGATGTGGAAGGGATAACTGTGTTCAAGTACATATTACCTTCTAGGATTTCTATTCTTGGACAGGTCTACTTATATCACAGGTCTATTCTGCTTATTTGTGTGGTATAGTACAGAAAAAGAAAAAAAGGAAGATTTTATTCATTCTAAAATGAAAAGCAAAATAAATTTTGATACTAGCCAAAATCCCAGATCATTTCCATTTTCTACTAGATGGAGAAGCAAAGACAAGAACCTTGAATTGAAGAAGAAAATAAATGAGCTCGACTAACCCATCAGAATTCAGATTCCCAATAGCCAGGCTGATTTTCCCTCTGATTTATTTTTCATCTGTGCAAACTCTTCTCTGCTGAAACCTCCAGTCACATAAATGAACTCTCACCAGTGGCTTCCCGAGTGTTCAAATAAATTCTGCGGCTTCCCCACTGATTTATTCTCTGGGCCACAGGCACATGTATTACAGCAACCTCCTCACATTATTCCAAGCACAAACCAAACAAAAGGCAGATAATTTTAAAATATTGACCATTCTTGGTTGCATTTATTATTGAATACCATGATCCTAGGCTCTACTCCATCCTCCGGTTAAGACTGCTGCCAAAATACTCTAAGTAATCTCTAACAATTTCACATACTAAGGAGCAATTTATTGCCTTTCTAATTACAAGTCTATTTTTGTAGGAGCATAGATTTATTACCAAAATAGAAGCAGTGTGATGGTAAATGTTTAACAATTAGTTCTATAAAAATAAAAACTGTACAGAGGACACTTTTAAGTTTAACCTGCCTTATTAACATTTTCTCCATCACTTTCTTGAGCTTAGACAATCAACAAAGCAGTAAATCAAGCCCTGATTTGTAAGGTTTGCTGTCTTCCGAGGTATAAATGCTCACACTGAAAATTTAACAACTGGCTCAAGCATGCCCTGGAATAGAGGTTATCTAATCCAACCTGTGCACTTTACAGATAAGAAAGTTGAGGCCCAAAAGCATGAAATAATTTGCCCAAGATCACACAAGTACAAAGTCATTAAGCCAAGATTCAAACTTGGGACCTCTGCGTGAAAATTCATCACTCTTTACAGTAAAATCTATGTTTTGTTATGTTGTAAACTGAAAAGTGGCACAATGGATAGAGTGTTGAACCTAAAGGCAAGAAAGTCTGTGTTCAAATCCAACCTCAAACACTTAAGTAACTTAACCTTTGTTTGCCTCAGTTTCCTCATCTGTGAAAATGGGGATAAGAACAACACCTACCTCCCGGGGTTGTGAGGGTCAAATGAGATAATATCTGTAAAGTACTTTGCAAACCTTAAAGTGCTATATAAATGCTAGCTATTATTTTCATCATTATTAATGTTATCCTTATTACATAAAAGCTGATGGTTGGCCTGGCAGCCTCCTCTTTCTCCCCACCACCTCCCTACCTTCTTTCCACTTCTTGCTTTGGGAATGTAATGATATATACACTACCATTGTTTCTGCATGGTGTACATCAGTGGATTGCCATATTGTTCCACTCCCCATCCTTATAATTTCCCAGAGCAAAAAATAAATGCATTTTCATTCATTCACTCATCAAAACAGAGAAAATTTACCAGGAGAACCGACTCCTTAGCAGCAAGCACACAATATCCCACCAACACTATCCTAACTCACTCTGCTGAATTAGTAAGCATTTCTCCTCCTCTAGGGCTGAGACATGCATACATTTCCTTTTTACTATTATTATCATTATTATAGACTTGAGTCATCATAACCACAAACGATATAATAGGCAAAGAACAAAAAAGAGGATTAACATATGAAATCATGAATTTCTATTACATTCAGTTTGTTTTAAATAAGTTTACATTAAACCTAACAAGGTAATAACAAAATTGCCCTGCTGGTTTCTTTTCTCTTCTGATCCTCTCATTTATTTTCTCTACAAACTCTTCTTTATAATCTCCATTTCCCTAATTTGGTTCCAATGTATAAAGCACTCTAGTCCTCAGTGGCATTCCACTAGAATGAAGCCTAGATTTTTCAAAACATTTGTGTAATGTCTAGCCATCTCAAATTTTCTTTATTATGAATGGTAATGAAAAGATAATATCTATTTGATGACTTGCTAAATTATTGAGTTTGAGAAATGGTGAATATAACTTTTTTAATATTTGCTCAACAAAACCACAATAGATGAGACTGCAGACACCCTAAAAACTACCATTTTAAGTTGCATTGTAGCTCCTCCAACAACTCCTTATGGTGCTGATGTGATCTGGGGTTCTCCAAGGCTACACAAGTAGGGCATGGCCCCCTGCTATGAAACTGAGAAGCCCTCAAATCAAATCAAAGTGAGATAACTGCAAACAAGAGAGTGTTTGTAAGTGCTTAGCAGTGTGCCTGGCATATACTAGGTGCTTGATAAAGGTACTTTTCCTCTTCCTTTTACTTCCCCTTCTCTTCCCTCCTTTTCTTTCCTTTCCATTATTTTCTTTCCTCTTCCCTTCCTTTCCAATATGGGCCCAGTGGTCCATTATCTCTAAGTCAAGAGAGACTCATCATGAGATGAGCAGCAGGATAAGAAATTTTTCAGGCATAGGAATTCTTGATGACTATCTACTAAGTCACAGAGGGGACATGAGCTATATCAATGGAGGACACCCTCACACAGAGAAAATCACAGATCCCTGGAGTAAATATTAAAAATTTAGATCATGGAGTTGATGGTCTCTGAGCTCACTCCTCTGGACTTGCTCTTCCCCCAACTCATACCACTAGAATGGATCCCCAGAGGAGGCACTGTTCCTAGTTTCAGGGTTCTAGGGGGTAACCCTGTTAATAGATATCTCCTTAACCAACATGCTCATAAGCCCCACCAGTGGGTGCTTCCCTTTAACAATCAACCAATAAACTCAATGCTTTAGCAAAGGCATTTATTCAAATGGTATAGCACAAATAATAGTTACAAGGCTTTTACCCACAGGTTTGAACTGGAGTGGGGTGGGGGAGGTGAAATAAAATACAATAGTAGTAAGACATACATTTAGGAAATATACCTGGCCAAAGCAACTTACAACTCCAGAACTGCAGTGCCTCTATGACCATGTATTTTCCTGTGTAGAGTCTTCATAACATTCCTTTTAAGGTATGATATCAGTCAAGGATGAGTTACTCCACTGCGACACTCTTCTGATTCTTTGTCACTGTCATTTTGGGGGGGCCAGGGGTAGACCTGGCTGAACTTAGTCCACACAAGACATGGCATCTTGGCAGAACAGGTCAATCCACCGCTAGGCTAGGTCAAGCACATTGCTCAACGGCTGAGCTGGCTCCTCCCTGAACTCGGCTATGTCTGGGCTCATTCAGGCAAAGCATGGGGTCATTGGTCCGCTATTGCCCAATAGGGTCAACCAGGTGTGGCTGCTAGGTAGCTGCTGCCAGACAGGGCCAGACAGGCCTAGACAGGCCTCTCTGCTACTTTGCCACTGATCAATGATTTCTGCAGTTGTGTGGGCAGGTTCCTCAGTCTCTACGCTCTTCTCAGGTTGTTGCATCTACGTCAATCCAATGGACTCCTTTGAGCTTTTTGATAACAGACTGTGGTCTTTCCCCACTTTCAGGCATTGGCTTGCCTGGTTAGTACTGAACCATCTTCAGTCAGAGTGTTACAATGCTTTTTTCAGACAAGCCACACCGATTCTTAGTATAGGATTGGCAGAGAAGACTCTCTTTGATTCTCTCAGGGCCTCAAACTTAAGGTTTAAAGAAGTCGGAGAGGTCCAGCCTCTCCTTAGAAAATTCTTCTTAATTCTGGGTCAGTTTCCTCAGCCAGAAACTCTTTCTTGGTTTTTGATGATTAATCTTGATTCAGCTAGTTACACTTCCCAGACTACTCTTAGAGCCTTACTCAGATGAACTGTTAAGATCATCGAATACGAAAGCACTCTGTGTCTTACAGGCAAGCTTACAAGTTAGCTGTCTTCACGTTATATTAAGCTACTGAAGCTTTCTAAGGTGTAGACTGTTTGTTTTGCAGTTGAAGGCCTTCCTCTTTACATGTCAATGTCTATCTTCTGCAACCTTTAGCATTGTTGAAGTCCAAATGGACAAATCCTTATAGGATCATAGACTTATAGAATTGGAGCTGTCCTCTGAGGTCACAAAGTCCAAACTCATTTCCCAAAAAAAAGAAACTAAGTCTCTTAAAGGTGAAATGACTTATCCAAAGTAAAAGACAGATTTTGGACCCAGGTCTTCCTTACTTCAGAGAAATCAGTAACAACTTTAACCCTGAATATCTGATGAAGATATTCAGTCTTGTCTTAAAGAAGGACTATCCTTCATTTACCCAGCACTGAGATCAAAGCAAGAGGGGCTGGGGACTGTATTGTTCTCCTCTCTGTGAACCTTAGATAATTTGAATGGAAGAGGTAGGGCAAAGAACGCATTTATGTGGTGGCAGAAATCAACTTAAATGAATGAATGAAAAAGTATTTATTATTTACTGTGTGCAAATTATCCTAAGCTCTAGGAATACAGAAGCAAGATAGCACCTGATCTCCAGAAAGGCAGGACCAATTCACAGCTCCATCAACACTGCATAACTGAGCCTGTTTTTCCACAGCATGGGGCTAGATAAAAAGAGTATTGATTTCTAGAATAAATCAGGCACAGAGTATTGAATAGGTGTTATTAAATGCAAGTTTGTGATAAAATCACAATGGGTCCGAAGACATATATGAAGTACAAGAGTTACTCTCTTCAACTGAATCACAGTTACTCATACTCATATTTAGCAATCCAGGATATGTAACAGTGATAATTGAATGTAGACTATCTTCAGGGGGCAGCTAGGTGGCACAGTGGATACAGCACTGGCCCTGAAGTCAGGAGGACCTGAGTTCAAATCCAGCCTCACACCAAACATTTGATGCTTACTAGCTGTGTGACCCTGGGTAAGTCACTTAACCCCAATTGCCTAAAAAAAAATAGACTATCTTTACTCAAATGTCTATTTCTTGATTAAATTAATTCTATGGAAGGTCCATGATTGAATTGATCCAAATTCTCATTAGAGAGTATAGTCCACATTAGTATCATACTGCTTGGACCCATTAATTTGTTCATTCACTCAATAAACAATTATTAAGCACCTACTATGTGTCAGGCACTGCGCTAAGCACTGGGGATACAAAAAAAAAAAAATGCAAAAGATAGTCCCTGTCCTGAAGGAGTTTAGGACCTAGTAGGGGAGACAGTTGGGTTAGTGTGGTGCTAAAAAGGTCAAAGTATGGTTCTAATTCCCATCAAGAGCAAGCAGTTTCTCAGAAAAAAAAAAAATTCAGGTTCCCTACCTCCCCAATAATCACCAAATAATTAAGATTAAGTCACAGAAGTAAAAGCCTTTTGAAAAATGAAAGACCAGGTACTTATACAATGTGGCATTGCCCTCTGGCTATAAGGAAGAAGTATTGTGAACACCACAGTTTAAGCCATAACAACCGACAGAGAAAAAAAAACCTCATGTGTTTCTTTAGAAAAATGGTCTTACAAAATGGGAGTCATGGTATAACCACAGTGGGTAAGTGACAAACCAACTGGAGGGAGGGAAGGTGGGTCACATCCAGGGGTGTGCCGGAGTCAGCTCAAACCAGCTCCTTTAGCAGCACCACTACTTCATTTTTGTCTTTTCATTTCCATTATCAACTGAATGGGGACTTAAATGTTGGTTGAATTCTAGAATGGGTTGTTTTCATGTAGTCAGGACAACATACATCATTGAACAAGACTAAGCATTTCATATAAATGCTATTCAAATGTTCACCAATATAATTGTTAGTAATCCATAGCTAATACTCACATTCAGAGAAGGTGCTGTGCTCTATGAGCAAAGCAGAATTGAAGTAGCTCAAAAGAAACACGAGATGAACACATTTAGAGAATCCACTCCAGATGTTCACATGGACTATTTGTGCCCAACCTGTGGTAGAGCATTCCAAGCTCCTATTGGTCTGATCAGCCACAGTTGGATACACTGTAATTTGACTCTAGTATAGTGATGCCATTTTGGTCCTCTCTGAGAACGAACAACAACCAACCAACCAGTGTTCATGTAAAAGATTTAATTAGAAGCCAAGTTATGAATGATTACAACTTTGGGGAAGATTCCAACTACATCTCAAAGGAAATAATATGATTGTGCTAATTCTCCAAGCCAAGAAACATCACTGAGATCAAATCAATCAAAGATCTCCTATAGATCTATAGGAAGAAGGAACCTCAGAGGTCATATTTTACAAATGAGGCAACTGAGGCCCGGGGAGGTTAAGTGATAAGGTCACATAAGTAGTACACAGCAGAGGTAGGTCCTGTGATTCTACAGCCAAGGCTATTTCCCCCTCCAGTCAATCACTCAATCAACCATCAAGTATTGATGGTTAAATGTTTACTCTGTTCCAGTCCTGGAGTAAAAA
This sequence comes from Vombatus ursinus, assembly GCF_900497805.2. NCBI lineage: Eukaryota > Metazoa > Chordata > Mammalia > Diprotodontia > Vombatidae > Vombatus > Vombatus ursinus. Next base: position 3,936,049 of record NW_020951391.1, on the reverse strand, counting down.
AGAAAGGAAAAACAGTCCCTGACTTCTAGGAGTTTACATTCTAATTAAAGAGACAATAGGCACAAACTAAGGTACATACAAACTATGGACTAAGTAAATAGTAACTTCAGATGGGAAGGCTGTAGAACAGTGATTTTTGACCTTTTGTGTGTCATGGACCCCTCTGACAGTATGATGAAACCTATTGGCCCATTGTCAAAGTAATGTTTAAAAGCAATGTCAATAAAATAAAATAAAATATTTATCTCACAATGATGATCAGCAGACAGCTTTTTTATATAACACTTTCCCCACAGGATTCATTTCGATCAACTTGAAGCAATGCAACATCTCTGGATTTGGGGATATTGTTTTCCTTCTCTCCCAAAGCTCCTCATTTAGGCTGAATAAAACCAATGGAATGCGAAAATCTGAATTTCACAAAGATAGAACCACCTTCACTGTTCTCACTTGAAGGTAATCCTGATCACAATTTTAATATTTACTGTAAATCTGTGAAATTGTAAACGCTTAATTAACAGGTTTAACAGGCATCCCTAAAATCCCTAAATTTCAATTACCTTTCCAAAATCCCGAACATCAAATAAGTCAAAGGCTTCGAAGAGTTCACTTTTCCTCATCCCAAATGTCTCACAACAAGCTGATAGGAAGGTTCTTATGTTCTTCAGGCAGAGAAACTGAGAGAGAGAGAGAGAGAGAGAGAGAGAAAAGAATAATTATTAGTTTACAATAATCATGAGTTTGCACCCCCACTCAGGTTTTCCTTTTTGCCAACTCACACATTGGTGAAGCCAGAATTCATTTCTGGATATTCATGAGCCCACCTGAATGAATGTGTCACTCAACAGCCCACTTTTTGAAAGTAAACATCAGATTTTCCAGAAGCTAGAATTGTAGGGTCGAGAAAGAATGTAGGCATCTCTAGTAAGCAAGTTTAATGGTATGGTGGGTTTGTTTTTTAATAAACAGGTTTCTAAAAGGCATCTAGCATGCCCATCCTTACCTCCCTCCAACACACATACACACACACACATGCACACACACACACACACATACACACACACACACACACACACACACACACACATATACACACACTGTGATGCTCCTTACAGGGATCCCACTGGAACAAATGCCTATCATGGTAATGAAAGCCATGTGGGAGGAGTGCTGATAAATACTGTGTAGCAGCCAGGCAGCCAATAAAACTATATACAGGGACTGTTTTCACTTTTTAAAAATTCATGAGAGGCCTTTACTACACAGGCTTACTCTGCATGCAGGTCCTCAACATGGAATTGCTTATTTACAGATTAAAAGCCCAACATTCTGCTAAGACAGACAATAATTACACTCTTGGGGACCGGACAGCTACAGCCTTGCAATATTTTTTACATAATTAAGTGCCCAGTTCATAATTCACCCAGGAGCCGAACATAATTGCACAATAGAGGGAGCACCCATGAAAGCCTCCCATAACACATATTCAGATTTCCCCTTCTAAAGGAAAAAATCTGGTTCAGTCACAAAACTGTGTTGCTCACTTTTTAAAGTGTTTTCATTAAAAATAGACTTAGCATATAGAACAGACATGCCTACTATACTTATAAGAGAGAGATATTAAAAACTAGGGGTCTGATCCCTGCTGAAAGCAATTTCTAACTTCTCTAAGCCATAGGCAATGCTCAAGGATTTATTTGCTAAGTAATGTCAATAGATTGGTTGAGATTTGTATTCTAGAGAGTGTTCCCACACCAGTGAAATCATAATTCCTTGATGTGTTAGCATCCCTGGTTTATTCTTGAGCTCTTTTGAAATACTCTTCCGGGAAGTCTATAAAATAGGGTCTTTTTCTCTCCATTCAGCTGCTCTGAGACCAGTCAGAGATCTCCTAGATTTAAAACCAGTTAGAAATGGTGTCCAAGTTTTAGCTCCACACAGAGTGAACGTTCTTCATTTGTTCATTCTCAGGAGCATAAACAAAATATTAATTTGCTTAGGTAACATTTATCTGTGCTGAATGTAAATTCCTTGAGGTCAAAGACTATTTTGAGTTTGTATCTCCAGTGCCTATTGTGGCTCTTGGCACACAGTAGGCATTTCATGAATACTTGTGAAATTGTTGTTAGATTTTTTTTCACTGCAAATTTTTTTTTAATTTTATTTTTAATTTATGGAATGAAACAAGCATTTCTAAAACATAGTATAATGAAAAAAGACGCCTGCACATGAAACTGCAAATCTATTATGTATAACTTGCTATTCCTTTTAAATATATAATAAAGTTATCATGTAAATTTCTCTTTTTTTCTTCCCTCCTCTCCTGCCCCCTGCCCTAGAGATGATCCTGGTCTAGGCTTTCACTGTCACTAACCTGAAGTATTGCAATAGTCCACACAATACTAAAATTGATATTTCTAAAGCACAAATCCAACTATGTCACTAGTCTACATACAATGTTTCATTTATTACTTTCTATTGCTTCAAGGATAAAATACAAACTTTTGTTTGGGGTTTAAAACCCTTCATAGCTCCAGTTTAGCTTTCCAGGATATTTAAACAATGCACCCCCTTGTGTATTCCATGATCCAGCTATACTGACCTAATCGTTGTCCCCTAAAGTGTCTTTGCCCAAAAATTCACCTCCTTTTAGAACTTCTCTTTTTCTGTTGATCAGTTGTTTCAGTCCTGCCTGACTCTTCATGATCCCAGCTAGGGTTTTCTTGGCAAAGATAATGGAGTGGCTTGCCATTTCCTTCTCCAGTTCATTTTACATATGAGGAAATTAAGGCAATGAGGGTTAAGTGACTTGCTCAGGTTCACACAGCTAGTAAGTATCTGAGGCCAGATTTGAACTCAGAAAGATAAGTCTTCCTGCCTCTAGGCCCAGCACTCTATCCATTACACCACCTAGCTGCCCTTTTTCTGCAGAGGCCACTAAAATCCTTCTAGTAGTCATGCAGAGTCACAAGTTAACAGTATCCTTGATTTCTGACTTTTCTTCATCCCATATACCAAATAAGTTACTACTTCTCAGCATTTCCAGCTCCACAATATATCCCCCATCCATTCTCTTCTCTCTACACACATGGTCACAGCCTTTGTTCAGTTGAGTCAAGTCAATGAGCATTTATTAAGCACTTAACCACATGCCAGGCACTGTGCTAAGTTCTGCGACTACAGAGAAAGACAAAAAAAATACAGTCCTTGCCCTCAAGGATCCCATATTCTTATAGAGAAGACAGCATGTAAAAAAAAATCATAACTACAAGACACATACAGCATAAATGAAAAGTAGTCTCAGAGGAAAGACACTACCAGTAAGGAAGATCAAGAAAGACTTCCTGCAGAAGGTGTTATGTAAGCCGATTCTGGACTAAGAGGTGGTCACGAAGAAAGAGAACATTCCAGGTGTGGGTTATAGCCAGTGACAAGGTGAGGAGTCAATGGGTAGAATTTTGTGTGTGAGCAACAACAAATAGACTACCTGGACCATAAAGTACATGGAGGCATCTGAATGATGTGAGATGAGGAAGATGGGAGAAGAGAGAGCTCTCAATAAATTGCCTCAATTTTTTTCAATGAAATATATTACAAGGTCCTCAGCTGAAAGGTTGTGGGAAGAAAGAGGCATGGGAGACTTGAGGAAGAATGAAAAGATCTGGAAAAGCTGCTCTGGTAAGTAGGATGAAAAAAAATCCATTAGAGAGATGTAAAAGCATTACCTTGCTGCAGTGAGGGTCCAGTTGAGATTATGTAATGTAAACTCATAGTGGACCCAGTGAGCACGAATTTCTTCAGTTGTATTCAGCAGTACATGAATAGCAGTGAGGGAAGGAATAATACAAGTTTTGGAGTTTGGCAAGATATGATCAGCAACAGGACAAGGCCATCATCTCATCTCACCTGCACCACTAAAATAGCCTGCTAAGTAGGCTCCATCCAAATCCATCCTCCATGCACCTGCCAAAGGGATTTTCCTAAAGTGCAATTCTATCCATGTAATTCTCCCATTCAATAAACACCAATGTGTCCTTCTTGCTCCTAGGATCAAATTAAACTTCTTTGTTTAGCTTTTAAAGTCCTTCATAACCTGGCCCCAACTTACCTTTCCAGCTTAAATATAGATTACTCCCTTTCTCATACTCTATGGTAAAGGCAACCTAGGCTTTTCACTGTTCCTTATACAGCATCCTCCATCTCTCAATTCTAACTTTGTACTGACTGTCCCCTATGCCTGAAATATACTTCCCCTGATGTCAATAACTCCCCTTTCTCAAAAAAATTTACCTTGTATATATGATGTATATGTTTATTAATGTACATGCTGTTCCTTCAATAGAATGTAAGTTCCTCAAGGAAAAGGACTACTTTTTTTGCCTGTTCACCTCCAACACCCAATATTGTACTTGACACATTGTAGATGCTTAATACTTGTTGATTAATTTACATTACTTAATTTCCTACTTGTGTGCCTTTGCAAAGGCTACATGTCATGCCTGCAATGCTCTCCCCCCTCACCACCTATTGGAACTCCCCACTCCCTCCAAGGCTCAGCTCAAGGTCCAACTCCATTTAAGAGGTCTTTCCTGATTTGCCCAGTTGAGTGGCATTTGCCTGAAATCACTCAGTATTTATTTTACATATATCCTCTTTTTACCTATACATAAACATGGTATATCATGCCAGTAGAATATAAACTTTTTGAGGGTAGAGGTTATCTCATTTTTCATTTGCTTCCCTAGTTCAGTGTATCGCATGTAGTAGGTGCTAGATAAATGCTTATCCATTGATATAAACAATAAGAGAAAATGAGGCAGTGATAAAGTCTAGCGAATGTCCACCTTAGAAAAATTAAGAGATCAGAAACTCTCCTGGAGCATTAGGAGCACAGTCCTCTAAATGGGGTCTGACCAGGGCAGAACTGTCGCCTCCTTCATTTTGTAGACCAACTTCAGCACATTTTTAGTGCCCATGTCACACTGTTGACTCATACTAAATTTGCAATCCACTGAAAACCCAAATAACTTTTTTCACATGGCCTGTTTGCAAGCAAGGGCTTCCTCTTCCTGGATCAGGAATAGCAGCAGTTATTGTGGCTGCTAACATTAGCAAAGCACGTTATAGTTTGCAAGGCTTTTATATACTGTTGTTGGTTCAGTCATTTCAGTTCTGTCTGACTCTTCACGACCCCATTTGGGATTTTCTTGGCAAAGATACTGGAGTGGTTTGCCATTTCCTTCTCTAGCTCATTTTACAGATGGGGAAACTGAGCAAACAGGGTTAAGTGACTTGCCCAGTGTCTGAGGCCAGATTTGAACTCAGGAAGATGAGTATTCCTGATTCCAAGCCCAGTGCTCTATCCACTGGGCGACCTAGTTGCCTTTTATATGCACCAGCTCTTGAATTTAAGCACCTGAATCTCCATGGGGAAGTTTACATTTTTCCTAATTAGATTCCACATCATTCAATTTCTTCCACTGTTCCACCATCCTGAGATCAAGTGAGGACCTAGTTCTACCATGCTGCATATTAACTATCTCTCCAGCTTTGTGTCATTAACAAATTTAACAGACATATCATCAATATCTTCATGGAAGCTATTAATAAAAACTGGACAGCATGAGACTGATGACAAACATCTACAGCACCCAAATGGACAAAAATTTAGGTTTTGTGTCAAGAAGACAGTTCTTAACAATCAGAGCTGTTCAAAACTGCAATGGGCTACCTCAAGAGGTGTTGTATCCCCGCTCCTTGGAAGTCTTCAAGAAGCAACTGGATGACCACTCATCAAATACGTTGCAATGGAGACTCCTTTGGGGTATAAATTAAGCTCGATATTCACTAAGATTCTTCCCAACTCTCAAATTTTGTGATTTTTAATAACAAAAATCTTCCTTTAAATGGACATTGATCTATAAAATCAACATTCTGAGGGCAGGTATTTAACCAGCTATGAATCTATCTAATTGTACTATCATCTATTCTCCATTTTACTATTGTCATAAAGATAACATTGATAGGACTTTGTTAAAATCTAGATAAACTGTAAGCATAGCAGTTACTGGTCTGGCAGTCTAGTGATTATATACAAAAAAGAGGAAATGAGGTTAGTGTGATATGACCTTAGGTTTCCTTACTTAACGTCTGCCAATGCTGCACGAGGCAAAGCTGTTTTGAAACTGAAGATGGGCATCTAAGCCTCTATGTGTTCATCCCAAGTCCATAACTGATGTCCCTCCCAAAATACTACAACCAAATGTTAAACATGACATCATTTTATAATCAGGTCACAATGGTCACATCCCTCTTTCTTCATCTAATCTTCAGTATGAATGATATCGAATTAACCCTAATAATAAAAGGTAGTCTCCTTTTAAAAAGTTTTCAAACAAGGTGATCCCATATTCTCCTCAGAATGGTTAACAATACAGAACTTAGGAATCAAAACTAGCACTGAATAGCTAAACATCAAAACAGGACAAAACTTATTTTTATATTTTCTTTCTGATCCCTGTTTGGCTCACCCCACCCCCAATACTTGCACTTACAAGTTGGGTTCCCTCAGAGCAACTGATTACTACTAGTCTCAGGATTTGGGGGGGCTGGAGATTATAGTAGTGTCTTAGAACAGCCTCCAAATGTTACTGGAATAAATGGATTTCTTCCCACCTGGGAAAATCATAAAACTGCATGGCCACCTTGTATAAAAGAAATACCAGTAATGTGTGTGGGTGCTAACTAATGTTCTTCATTCTGTAAAAATTCTCCTCCATTGGTAGGCTGCTGCTGGAGATAGGCTTCAGGGAGCAATGTTTACTGAACAAAGGATAAGATATACTCAGTGTATCCAAAGAGCAATCCTCTCTGCGCCTTGTGCTAGGCTGGCTCGCATCTATCCCCTGGGGCTTATTTCTCCACCAATCTGAGTATTTTTATAAATTCTACTTTAAGTCAAAATTTTTTCCCGTCTTACTACTTCTATTTATCACCTTGAGCTGCCTAAGAAATATTACGGTGAAATATCAGGCTTCTGCTCCCCACTCCTAGATAAGGTATCACTCTGGCTGTTTCTTAGCTCACCTATTTAAATAGTGCCTCATACACAGACTGAGTCAACTTTGAGGGGCCATGGATTCAGTAGGTCTCCTCTTTCATGGGGAGAGGAGAGGCAAGTGATATCACTAGGGGAGGGGGGATAATGATATCATGCATAGAGAAGAGAAGAAAGCAGTTTGCTCCTCTCCTGGGACTACATCAGTGATAAGTGAACCAGCCACAGCTGCCATAGTCCATTGTCACCTGCAATGCTTTCTATATGCTCTCTCTGTTCCCAGTACTCTATGACCAGTCTGTCCATCATATCCTCAGGAAAAGAAATGCCAAGGGGGTGGGGGGATGGGCAAAGCACCAAAGTCAGATACAGGGTATAATCAGTGAAGAAAACCTGGGTGGAAAGCGGAAGGCATGGAGGTTCAAACAGGCCTACAAAATCCTGAAGACACAAGAACAAAAGCTTTCAGCGATAGGAAATGTGGTTGAGCTAGGCAGCTGTAATTTATCAAAAACAGACAAAGCCAAGAATGGATTTCGGAGGTACAGCCTCTCATAAATACTTCAGTGCTTGTAATAGCCTGGTTTCAGAAAGAGGAACATCTAAAGGTCATTCTGTTAAAGTTCACCCTCCACTCGCTGGGAAGCATCTCTGCTTTCTGCCTGCTGCTGGACAGCTAAGCTGATGTGTGTTCAGACACCCTTATCTGCTCCAAATATGATGTCTTCTGCCTTTGTATATATAAAAGTTACTTCTCCTTTTACAGGTTATATGAATATAAATGATGCCCATTCCTTTTTCTATAGAAAAAAACAAAAATACTCACTTCTGCAACAAAATCTTAAAAGTCAATAACCTAGAAAAGACACGGAAGGGAAAATTACCAAAAACAAACAAAATCCTTCACACCTTATTTTAAAATGACTGCTTGTGTTTAGTACTAGAATGACTTTCTCCCAGGAGACCACTAGCTCTTGATGGGAGTTGGGAGTGGAAGAAGATGGGAATGGTTAGGCGAGATTACTCACGCCTGTTTTACTATATGATGAATTTGCATTCACAAACATCCGCATCTTCATGCATATTTAATAACTATTATGGACTTAGCATTTATACAGTGCTCTGTGTCTTTAAAAGATTTTTATCCAAATTCTAATTTTGCAAATGCAGACAGAGAGAAATTAAATTACTTTCCAAAGGACATATAGAATGAGGAAGAAATCATTCGAGGGTATGTCTTATCATTTTTCTAGCCTGTCTTCCAATCAGTGGGCAAAGATAGCCCTACCCCAAGTAAGGCAGAGAGCAGGCACTGATACCCTTCATTTACTGTCTGTTATAACCACTTTTTAAATGGATGGAATCATGAAAATACCTTTTTAATCAAATGGTATATTAAATACATTTAAATAATGTAGTTAATAATTGGTTCTTCAAAATATAGAAAACGTTGTGTGGGTCATAATTTATCTACTGAAAGATGGCAAGTTGGCTCACTCTACGTTAGGTGATACTATATCCCATAAAACTATGTCAGTGTTATTTTTATATTTGGGGGAAAGTAGGCCTTAAGTACACAATCTCCAGGTATGACCATTAGATTTTGCCTTCCAACCATTCTCCGTATATCTAGATTCTCCCCTCTCCTATCCCTCCTTCACACATCTACCAAAATGGTCTACCTAATGCCCTGGTCCCAATGCTCAGAAACCTTCAAAAACTCTCTGAGAATAAAAACTCATTATTTTAACATTCATGGTGCCCCACACTATTGTTCCAATCTATCCTTCCAACCTCTTTTCACATAATTGCCCTTTCAAGCACTCTAGATTCCTGCCAAGCTGCTCTATGAGGTGGATCCTCAGTTTCACCCTTCCCCAACCTGCTTCTGTTCATTCACACTGGCTGACCCCTTCTCTGGGAAACCCCCTTTCCTCATGGCCAACTGTTAAAATCCTTGTCTTCTTTTGGGGGCTCCCTCAGGTGCCGTCTCCTCCATGTAGCCTTCCTTGACCTCCACCTTCTACTTGAAAAGGAAGGGATGGGAAAGGAACAAGCATTCTATAAGGACCTACTATGTTCCAGGTATTGTGCTAAGTGCTGTCTTCATGTGTTCTTGGAACTTGTTTGCCTAGATCACTCCTCTTCTGTTTTCACATTCTACTTTGTGTCATATTTATATGCATACATGTCACATGCCCCCATTAGAATGAAAGTTCCTCAAAGGCAAGCGCAATGTCATTTTCCATCTTTGTATCACCAACCAGATTCACAGGGCCTTACTTATTCAGTGTCACAGTGGATGGTGCACCTGACCTGGAGTCAGGAAGACCTGAGTTCAAATCTGACCTCAGACACTTAACTGTGTAACCCTGGGCAAGTTGTTTAATCTTTGTCTGCCTCAATTTCTCCTTCTGTAAAATGGGGATCATACTAGTACCTCCTTCCCAGGTTTGTCATGAGGATCAAATAAGATAATAATTGTAAAGCATGGCACTTCTAACTGTGTGACCCTGGGCAAGTCACTTAACCCTGTTTGCCTCAGTTTCCTCATCTGTAAAATAAGCTGGAGAAGGAAATGGCAAACCACTCCAGTATCTTTGCCAAGAAAACCCCAAATGCAGTCATGAAGAGTCTGACATGACTAAGAAATGACTGAACAACAAGAGAGTGCCTGGCACATAGTAAGTACTATATAAATGTTAGATGTTATTATTGTTGTTGTTATTTAGGAAGAAGTTCATTCTTTTGACTTGGCTCATTCAATTGACTTGGTTAATTTGATCCTGCATCTACCAGCTAAACTGAATCCCTATATCATAAGTAACCAAGTGAAAAGACCTTTTTTAGTAACTACATTGAACACATTCCCTTCTATGTGTCTTGGAGCAACTGGGGTGAGGCTATCAGGTGACTGCCAAGATGCTGTAAATATAACAAAGGGGCTCAGGAGGATGGAGGACCTTGACTTGGGCCATTAAAAATGTCATATTTGGTTCAGTCAAGAGACATGATGAATGGTTTTATCCTGCACTCCACAATATGGCAATCCAACAACTTCTCATCTAAGAAATCCCCTAAGCCACAGTGTTGACACAGATGTCTCAAGTCTGCAATATACACAGCAATGTTGTCACCAGCCTCCTGATTCAATTTGGGAAATTTAATTCTCTGACCCCTGGCTGATGGAGCTGATAAATCTACTGCCAACAGCCTCACAACTTCAACATCTTAATCTTAGGCAAAGCAAAATAGGAGTACAGCCTATACTTCTCAGTTCAGTTTTCTCAGTCTTATTTGCTTTAACGTAGGAAAAATGATGATGATGATGATGATGATGATGATGATGATGATGATGATGATAATGATGGTGATGACAGCATTTATATAGCACTTTATGGTTTTTTTGGGCAGCTAGGTGCTGCAATGGATAGAGAGAGCACTGGGCTTGGAATCAGGAAGACTCATCTTCAAGAGTTCAAATCCGGCCTCAGACAATTTACTAGCTGTGTGACCTTGGGCAAATCACTTAACTCCATTTGCCTGAGTTCCTCATTTGTAAAATTAGTTGGAGAAGGAAAAGGCAAACCACTCCAATATCTTTGCCAAGAAACCCCAAATGAGGTCACAAAGAATCAGATATGACTGAAAAAAAGGAATAAACAAAAAAGAAATTACTTACATTTATTCATTTGGTCCTAATGGCTGATAATCATTCTGCATGAGAATCCCAAAAACTAGTGACCTCAAATTCCTCAGTCGTTGAAGTAGCTTGTTTTGTTTTTTGTTTTTTTTAAATCATATCTGCTTAGGTTAAAGAGTGTAAGTTTTTTTTTCAACACCTTGCTAGAATATCCAAAAACATGTCTACCAGAACGAGTGTTGTGTTGAGGATCAGTAAAGAGGGAAACTCTCACAGAATGGAGAGATTGTTGCTGCAGAATGATGATATATGACCATAGACATACAAAAGGTATTGTAGGAACCTGGGATAAAAATTGCTATTTTAAACAATAGCATCCCAAAACATACATAGATATAAATTGTTTTTCAATAGAAATAGTTTGCATTCTAATTTCATTCTATTCAAATGTACCTTGTTTAATTCAAAGGTCAAAATCTTAAATAAGTGCCAAAGGTGAGAGGGTAACTGATTAGATTGTAAGCTCTCTGAGGGCAGGGACTGTCTTTTGCCTCTTTTTTGTATCCTCAGTGCTTACCACAATGCCTGGCACCTAGTGGGCACCTAATAAATGTTTATTAATTATTGATAGTATTGACTTTTAGAAGCTTACAGATTGGTCAGCAACACCATTGACCCCTCTCCACTTCTTAGAATAATCCATCTCCTTCTGCTTGGATCAGTCACAGAGCCTGGCTCTATGAAAGTCAGTCAGCATTGTAATACCATTTCTTTCCTTACAGCGGTGGGGAACCTACAGCCTCGAGGCCACATGTGACCCTCTAGGTCCTCAAGTGTGGCCCTTTGACTGAAAGGTTAGAGTCAGATCAAAGGGCAGCACTTGAGGACCTACAGGGCCACATGTGGGCTCAAGGCCGCAGGTTCCCCACCCTTATGTACCAGATTTAAAAGGCTACTGATTTTTTTATTAGCCTCTGAGCACCCTGACAGGGAAAAATGTATTACAAAGATACTTTCAAAAATCACATTCGATTTTTAAGTCACAGCACTTAAAACACTACTTGGAAGGAGAATGGAGAAGTCAGTGTTACTTTGGGACTTCTTGATTCACTTGCTAATAAAAGCTATACACATTTTTTTTGTAATAAAAACATCACATTAAACATGACTTCTTACACAAAGTTAGGCTAATTTACTAATGGATCCTCCTTTAATGAAATATTACAGGATAGATACAGTAGAGAGGGCAAAGAAAACGTGTCATTTCCATGAGTTACAAAAGGTAACATCAGGTAAAGAGGCAGATTCTAACATGCCTAAACCTCAGTTGTAGAGTGTATGACTCATCTTCCAATGGGAGAAAATGTTTGGAATGGAACACCAACAGCAACCCCATCCAGCAAAAGAACAGGAAACAACATGCTCGACTCAACCCCTAAGTAGGCAGGTTATAGAAGTTCCTTATTAGCAGACAACTTTCAGAATGAAGAATGAGGTGCTAAGTGACATGGGGATCTGCATCTGATTAATAGGGAGGAGCACTTGCCATTTCCATTCATCAGCCTTTACAAACCTTTTATTCTGGCCCCTGAGAAGAGGCCAAAGCAGAACATGAGGCTTTGTGAGTGCCTAGCCAAGCAGGTCAACTACCTGTTCCCACGTCCTCCAAAATGCAACTCTCATTTTATAAACAGCCTGGTAGAAGAGATTAACTGGAATAGTGGCTGTGGAGAGCTTCAGCAGTGGCCCTCTTGAAAATCAAGGTCCTTTTCATCTGTCTGCCCACTAGCCTTGCTTTCCAAGATTTAGAAGGATTATTTCTTTAATTAGCTCTGCCCACACTTGAAAGTTTAGAGGGCTAGGAAAATTTTAGGTTTCCTGGAGGCGGTGCTCTTACATTAGTCATTGCAACAACACTGAAAGTAGCAAAACTAGATCTTTGATTGTCATAGGTTGAAATGAAGAAGAAGAAGAAGAAGAAGAAGAAGAAGAAGAAGAAGAAGAAGA
>NW_020951391.1:3903983-3923332 GCF_900497805.2 Vombatus ursinus | reverse complement strand
AGGAGGAGGAGGAGGACAAGGAAGGAGGAGGACAAGGAGGAAGAGAAGGAGAAGGATGAGAAGAAGAAGAAAGAGAAGGAGAAGAAGAAGAAGGAGAAGGAGAAAAAGGAGGAGGAGGAGAAGAAAGAGAAGGAGAAGGAAGGAGGAGGACAAGGAGGAGGAGAAGGAGAAGGATGAGAAGAAGAAGAAAGAGAAGGAGAAGAAGAAGAAGAAGAAGGAGAAGGAGAAAAAGGAGGAGGAGGAGAAGAAAGAGAAGGAGAAGGAAGGAGGAGGACAAGGAGGAGAAGAAGGAGAAGGATGAGAAGAAGAAGAAAGAGAAGGAGAAGAAGAAGAAGAAGAAGAAGGAGAAGGAGAAAAAGGAGGAGGAGGAGAAGAAAGATGAGGAAGGAAGGAGGAGAAGGAAGGAGGAGGACAAGGAGGAGGAGAAGGAGAAGGATGAGAAGAAGAAGAAAGAGAAGGAGAAGAAGAAGAAGAAGAAGGAAAAGGAGAAAAAGGAGGAGGAGGAGGAGAAAGAGGAGGAGAAGCTTGTCCAGATAAAAGGCAATCCCATTCACAAATGTTACACACACACACAAAAAAAAAAAAAAAAAACAACCAAGGATCAACAGTCTATGAATGTTGTTATTTTTTTTTCCTGTCCCACTCTCTTTACTTGATGGAGAAAAAGATGTGCCTTCCCCCTTCAGTGCACATATCTCCTCCAATAAAATGCTTCCCTATCTTAGATTAAGGTCAGATAAGATTCCCTGATAGATTATAATCCCATAGGTAACATTGTTCAACAGTCATCAGATTATCAATATTAGCAAGACACAGTCAATCAATAAGCAGTTATTAACTACCTACTGTATGCCAGGCACTGTGCTAAGCCCTTGAGGTATAAAGGTAAAAGACATTAAGAGCTCACAATCGAATGGGAGAGATAATAAGCAAATAATAATAATAATAATAATGCAAATAAGTTATGTACAGGATAAATTGGAAATAATTAACAGGGGGAAGGCCCTAGAATTCAGAAAGATTGGGAAAGGCTTCCTGTAAAGGACAGGATTTTAGCTGGGACTTGAAGGAAGCCAGAAAAATCAAGAGTCAAAGATGAGCAGGGAGAGAATTCTGGGTATGAGAACAACAGCAGGAGAAAATGCCCAGAGCTGAGATGGAACTTCTTGTTTCTATAACAGAAAGGAGGTGGGTGTTACTAAATCAAAGAGTATATGGAGAAAGAGATGAAATGCAAGATATAAGAAGATTGGAAAGAGAGGGGGAGAGGCTAGGTCATGAAGGGTTTTGAATGCTAAACGAAAGATTTTGTATTTGATCTTGGAGGTGACAGAGAGCTATTAGAGTTTACTGAGAAAAAGGGGTGACATGGTCATGCTGATCACTCTAGAAAATTCACTTTGGTAGTTAAATGAAAGATGGAGTAGAGTGGGGAGAAACTTGAGGCAGGCTGACCTACCAGCAGGCTACTGCAATCATCTAGGTGTGAGGTGATGAGGTGCTGCACCAGGGTGGGAGCAGAAGCAAAGGAGAGAAGGGGGCATATTTGAGAGATGTTGCAAAGGTAAAATGGACAGGCCTTTACAACAGATTGGATGGGGGAAGGGAGAGGTGGGAGATAATGAGGTGTTAAAAATGACACCTCTACCACAACCCTGGGGATTGAGGAGGATAGTGGTGGCCTCAAAGTGGGCAAGTTTGGAAAGAAGGAAGCTCTGACAGCTTGCTGCAAAATGAATTTTTGTTAAATGAATCCCATTTTCCCTTTGAATCCTGTTATGAAGTTGTTGATTCACTTATCTAGTATAGAGGTTATTCCTAAGTATCAAAATTATGCTTATGAATGAAAAAGATATTTAATTCATTTGAGGATTTGTCAAAGAATTCTAATTTCACCAGGGGAAGTCCCCTCATTCTACCCAGGTCAATTTGTAGACAGTCTTTTTTTTTTTTTTGTAGACAGTCTTGTGGCTGGCCTGGGGACCAATCTCTCCAGATTTAGGTGGGACCTCAAACCAGCTCGGCAGGACCTATCACAGCTGAAGCTCTGCGGACGCAGCCTTCTAAAGCTCACAGTTCCTCCTGCCAGCTCCTGACGAGACATTGGAGGACTCAATGGAGGAAAAAAACAGTCATCTGTATATGACTGCAGCAATGTTGTCAGAATCACTTACAATCATAGTGGGCCACAGTCTATGTGTCACAAAGTGAACACATTGTGCTGAAAATGAAAATAGACTGATGGGCCAGAAGAACTAAGGGAATGATTCCCTGATGCGTGTATTATTTTCAATGCCAAGGTACCAGTTCCTGAGGCTTTAGGCACTTGACTGTGTTTTACACTATCCTTAACATTTTAAAAATTAATATCCAGAGTAATTTTCTTATTCTAATCATCTGCACTTTTTTCCATCATTAGGTCTTAGTGGCTAGATCTTTAACATGCTTCCTAAGGTTCCTTCCAGCTCTAAGTTTCATGATCCTGAAACTAGGTATCTAGATGGTGTGATGGATAGAGCACTGGGCCTGGCATCTGGAAGACCTGAGCTCAAATCCAGCCTGAGACACTTATTAGCTGTATGACCCTGGGCAAGTCACTGAAGCTCTGTCTGTCTCAGTGTCCTCAACTGTAAAATGGGGTTAATAGGCACCCACCTCACAGGATTGTTGTGAGGATCAAATGAGATAATCTTTGTAAAAAGCATAGCACCTAGCACTTAGTAGCAGTTATATAAAAGTTTATTCATTTCCCTTTTTCCCTTCCTGCTCTATTCAGAATCATCAAAAGGCTCCCTACAGTAGCCTTGGACAGAAGATTGGGGGGGGGGGTTACAACACCTCCCATCATACTAGATGAAGTAGATCAGGGTTTCTTCACCTGTGTGTGTGTGTGTGTGTGTGTGTCTTGGACCCCTTTGGCAGTCTAGTGAACCCCTTCTTGAAAGAATGCTCTTAAATGCATAAAACAAAATACATAGGATACAAAGGAAACAAATTACATTCATTAAATTACAAACATTAAAAATTGTTTAAAGAAGTTCACAGATCTCAGGTTCATCATCGCTGAGGTTGATGCTTAGAGAATCACAGAACTTCAGAGTTAGATGTGACCTTAAAGGACATCTGCTCCAACCTGGACTTGACAGAAAATCTGCTCTACAACATACCCAACAAGTCATTATCCAATCCATCCTTGAAGATTTCCCCAAGACAGACCCTTCCGTATTTGGACAGCTCTACTTCTTAAGAAGATTTTCCTACATCAAACTAAGTTTGCCTCCTTATAACTCCCACCCATTGCTTCTGATTCCACCCTCTTGATACCTTTTCCAAGTGGCAGTCCTTTAAATTCTTAGAGATAAGCTATATTGTCCCTCCTCCTCCAGGGATTTTATTTTTTTATTTTCTCCTCCAGGCTTAAAATCCCCAGTTCCTTTTGGTTTTGTGACATTTAAAAATTCAAGAAATAAATTTCTGAGTAATTTAATCATTTTATTAATAATGCCAGAATGTTTATCAATAAAAGGATGGTCATTTGACTATCTCTTAGATCAAAGACCCCCTCATGGTAGTGGGCTCACAGTTTATAGTCTTGGAAGAGGAGATGTTTCTGAGCGTGGCAATCAACTCTGATTGATTAACGTGAAAATGAGTATTACAAAGACAGGCTGGGCTATATTATAATGAGGGTCTTAAAGTGATATTACATCAAAGAGAGATTATCCTTATATCCAGACCAATCCCAGCCTTGGACAATCTATCCAAAGAATTTATCCCCACCCAAACCTAGGTAGAGCACAATGGCTTCCCCACCTGGGTGGGTTCTGAACAAGACTGTTGACAAAGTTAGGCCAATCTCATTATCATTAATGTCTTTAAAGAGACTGAACTTTTGAAAGCAGGACTTTTGAAAAAGAGGGTAACTAGGGATCTCCCTAAATCATTGGTGATTAATAATCATTTTCTCAGTGTGAACTCCAATGTCTTTCAGGGTCTTATTCTGGACCTTCTCATAAGATCCTTGATTCATAGATTCAAATAGCAGCTCCTAAATCTAACTAAAGTTGGAAATGGCTAGCTGTGGAAAATGGGTAATGGGAAATAAAATAGAAAAAAGAATCTTCTTTTTCTTCCAAAAATTGAAGGAGGAGAAATATGCAATAGGGGAAACTATATGGACAAATACGCTACCTCAAGGATCAGTTACAGTAGTTAATGGAAGAGAAGTGATTCATTAGCACATGGTGCTATGTACACATCATCACTAAAGGTTTTACAAGATGTCTGCATTTTCAAATATTCTTTACTGAACTTTTGAGTTAATAGAGAATATTTTTTTTTCCTTTTTGGTTCTACTTAGCATTTTCTTTCCTATTTAAGAAAACTAATGCTTTCCTATTTTTATTTGGTTCTAGAGTTATATTTAAATCTCTATGGCTAGATATAAATTCTGACAGTATAGATGGAAAAAAGCTGTTTTTTTTAAAAGTGAGAATATCAAAGAAGTTGAGGAAGATAATTGGAAACTTTCCTAAAGGAAGTTGACCAGACAGACATTTGTTAAGAATTTATTGAATGACTATGCACGGCATTATTCAATGCATTTAGGAGCATATAGATAAATATGATATAGTCATTTCCCTCAAAGAGAGAACAGAAAACTCAGCCAGAAGATAGATAATAGGACTTCATTTGAAAATCAAGCTCAAAACCATGATTTAATGTGAGGTGCTGTCTTCACCATAAAATGATCAAGGTATGTCACTTCTTTATAGATTTGGAACCAGAAGACACCTCAGAAGCCAGTTAGTCCAGCCCTCACATTTTACAGATGAGGAACCTGAGGCCCAAGAGGCTGTCCAAAGAACATGCCCAAGGTTACACAGATAGCGAGTGGTAGTGCTGGATTCTGAATCTAGGTCCTTTGACTTCAAATCCAACACTTTCCATTATACTAAAGCATCCCTGATGTAGAAGATACAGCTTTCATATAGAAGATAGATTAGTCTTGTTCTATGCAGTGCCAGAGGGGAGAAAATTAATGCATTGGAGGTACACAGAGATGAGCTTCTGTTCAATTCAAAGTGGAATCAAGCTTTTTTTTTTCTCTTTTTTAAACCATTAGAATTGTCCAAGATACAATCTTAGTTCTGTGAAGTTGATCTAACCATTTTGGAAAGCAATTTGTAATTTTTTTTTTAATAAATAACTAGAATATCTAAATCCTTTGACTCAGAAAACCTGTTGCCAGGAATAAGCCACAAGGAGGTTAAAAAGCAAGGTTTCGTGTACACCAATATATTCACATCAATCCTTTCTGCATTGGCAAAGAACTGCAAACAAAGTAAATGCCCACTGATTGGGGACTGTTTAAACAAAGTGTAGTAAATGGTTATAATGTAATATTATTCAGCTGTAACGATAAATATGAAGAATTCAGAGAAGCATGAAAAGACTTATGTGAACCGATACAGAGTAACATAAGAATGAGAAAAACTATACACAATAACTGCAAAATCATGAATAAAAAAAATGGCAACAAAACCAGAAAAATGAATACTACGCAAGCTTACTTCCTCAAAACTTCACTAAGACTTCTGGGACATTGTATAATTATAATGACCAAGAAGGAGAGATGAAAATGTGTGCCTCTTCCCCTTCCTCTCAGAGGTCTGGGACTATTGTTATAGAACGCCATTTATACGTCCCATTCAGTTACCATATTGATTAGTTTCATGGAACTCTTCTTTTTTTTCTTTCTGGTTTTAAGTTCTGTGTTAAAAGAATGACTTTTGGGGCAAGGGAAAGGGAGAGAGAGATGAGATGCCTGGAAAGGATAGAGATAGGGCTTGAACCTGTGATTTCATTTGGTAGCACTTATGAAAGAAAAAGATATTTACTCCATTTGAGAGTCAATTTTGAAGACATAATTTAATGTGAGGTGTTCTCTTCACCACACGATGATCAAGGTACATCCCTTAATGACCAATTAGGCAGTCTTTAAGAGTTGCTGTGGCCAAAAAATTTATGCCCCCGAAGTCAAATTGATGATTAACCTCTCTAAACTTGGCAAGTTGGTCCCTTCTTGCAAGGAAACTCTCTGTATTAATGCAGGAATGCATTAGTCGCATCTGTGCAACTTCATGTCCTTGTAAAGAGTGCTGAGGAGTTAAGTTACCTGCTCAGGGTCACACAGACAGTATGTGTGAAATATCTTCCTGACTTTAAGGCTAGATCTATATTTACTATTCCATGCTGCCTCTCATTTGGAAATGGAGGTGAAACAAAAATAAAATATGTCATTTAAAATTTTTAAAAGAAGACAAAAACTAGTGATGTCTAAAAATGGAATGGGCAGTAGACCATTTCTCATCAGAGGAGGTATTCTGGTATAGGCTGGGTGACCATTTATCCAGGAGGTCATAGAGCAGGTGGTCTTAACCTTTTTTGTGTCATACATTCCTTTGGTAGTCCAGTAAAGCCTATGGACTCCTCTGAATAATATTTTTAGATGCTAAAATTAAATTAATTGGAAACCAATTCTACTGAAATGTAACTATCAGAATTTTTTTTAAAAAGAATTCACCAATACCAAATTAAAAACCTCTATTAGAAAAGGCTTCTGAGAGGCAATGTAGTGGATAGAGCATTTCACTTTGAGTTAGGAATATCTGAGTTTGAATCGTGCCTTAGTCACTTATTAGCCATATGATCCTAGGTCATCTAAGTCACTTAACTTAGCCTCATTTTCCTCTTCTTAGGAAGCAGATAACAGTATCATCTACCTGAGGGAATTCTTGTCAGAAAGAAGATAAGATCTGTAAAGAGCTTTGCAAATGTTACAGCACCATATGAATGTTAGATATTATAAAGGATATCTGTCAGGTAGAGAGTAAGATTAGATGACCTTTAAGGTCCTTTCCTACTCTGAGACACTTTGTATGAATCTAAAATGAACTAACATCATCCATTTGGGAAGTTACATGATATTTGAATTTTTCTTAAATTGTTGGTGAAAAACTACTACATTGGTAGTACAGATGGGGAGGGCAATGGGGTCAATGTATTTCTTAGAGGCTAGAACACAGATAGCATTGATGGAAGTCATCTACAGAATGATGAGTTGGAAGCAAAGGCACTCAATTGTAGAGAAGGGAGACCAGAGGATGCTGGGAAAATAAGCATAACTTGATTTTATACATTACAGCCAATTTCTCTCTTAGATTTTTCCATTGCCATTGGAAATGAAGATACGATTGGATTTGACAAAGGGCACAGGCCAGTCAGTATGATGGAAATGTAAAACGAAGTTGAAGAACTCTGCCTTGCCTTCTGTGATAAGAGGTGACAATTTGGATTTGCCAGCCTCCTGACAAGATATGGCGCCCTTGGATTTAAAATTGTCAGGATTTATATTGGTAAGCTATAGGGTAGGTAGGAAGGCAAAAAGGACTGAAGCCTTCACTGTACTTAATTAGTTTTTCTTTCCCACCTGGAGAGGAGGGTCAAAAGGCAATAAGGCCTGTAATTTAACTCTTTGTTACATTAATGGATTAAATCACAGACTCCATGAGTTTGGAAAAGATATTAGGAAAACCAAGATTTTACATTAAAACATACACATGTTATAAAATAGTGGGAAGAGCTAAAATCTAGAGAATGAACCACAAAGTGACTTCTCAAGCAGATCATAGAATCAGAGAGAAGTAAGGAGGATTCATTTTTTTTTAAATGAGGTTGTCACTAAATTGGGAGGCTGTGGGGGCAGAGGAAATGTAAGTGTAGTTAGGTTAGAAGTGTGGGTAGGAAAGTGAATACAATTCAGCACAGAAGAACATAGATGAATACATCTGAAAAACAAATCTGATTCAGGGATTCTCAGTGGAAAGAAGAAATCATTTGCAAAGTATAATGCTGTGAAAGTCATGTTCTCTCTCGTAATAAATCATTCTAGGACAGAGTCTGATGACTACTGTTTGAATAGTTGACTCAAACTTAGGCCATTTTTCTCTGAAATGGACATCTTATGGGGCCAAGGATCTCTTCCCACAGGGCTACTCAATCAGGGAAGCCAATAAACAGTTGTTATGAATTTGTCGACCGAGGACAGAGTGAAGAGTTATTCCACTCTAGGAACTGGTACAGAGTAAGACAGTGATAAGGCTGTCTGGCAGGCTTCTATGATGGTACAATAGTCCTCACTAGGATTTTCTTGAGGTCTACACCTGCTTGATTAGAGGAAGATTGAAGGCAGCAAGGTGTAAGAGAGGTAGTAGGATGTAGAGAATAGAGTCAAGAAGGCCTAGGTTTAAGTATTGCTTCATACTCGCTGTGTCACCCTGGGAAAGTCACTTAAACTCAAAGTTGCCCAAGCAACTTTCTAAGATTGTCAATTACAAAATGAAGAACTTCTGGACTTGGTTACTGGGAGGAGTTTCCACACAGGACTTTCCTCCCACTATGAAATCACAAGTCAGAACAAAACTAAAATGTGTGCCTATCTACGGGATGCTTATAGGTGTAGGTCTGTAAGAAATACCATAAATCAGAATGATTGCTTGCATTATAAATTAGAATACAAAATGGAATGTAAACTCTTTGAGGGTAAAGACCAGTTCCTTTTCATTGTTGTATCCTCGGAACCTAGCTTGGTACCTTTCGCATTGTTGGCATTTAGTAAATGTTTGTTAAATCAGATTGTTGAATAAAAAGATTCTTTATGGAAAATTCATCGTCATTTTAATAGAAAAGATTACTTGGAGGGACCTTAAAGGTATTCTGGTCCATCTAGTACTTAAAATATGCCTCTCATCCATCTAAAACATCCCTAATAAGCAATGTTCATTTAAACTCTGTATGAAGATCTCAGTGCTAAGGAACTTACTATTTCATAGAGCAGGTCACTACAGTTATCCCTTCCCCATCGTGTATTTCCCCATCACAGTTTCAATATATCACAGGTCAACATAAGAAATTAAATGGAAATTTGGGGGAAGTTTTGGGGAAGCTGCAGACAACATGCAAAGGCTGGTAGATGATGCAGGAAATGTTTAGAAATTCAGAAATGCATAAAAGAAATGCATAGTATTGTATAATATCAATATATTTTATCTGTCAATACCATAATAATTCAGACTTCTCTGGTACAAAGGGAGGGTCAAAAAATTTTACGTGGATTTTCTAGATTTGCAGGGGGGGAGGGGGGAGACACACATCCCTAACCACCCTCACAGATGTGGAAAGGATAACTGTATTTCATTTACGGGCAGACTTAATTAGGGGGAAGTTCTTCCTAGAGCTAATCTACCACCCTGTCCCTTCCACTAATAAACTAGGGAAAGAGAAATTATAAACTAAAATATTAGGAGCTTTTGTCAAATGAAAATCAGTTAGAAATAAAGACCTGTCATACTTAAAATAATATATAAGCCAATGAAGAAAATGGGGAGAACATTCATTTCATAGTTAACGTTTGGGAGCATGTTGGAGAAATTGTTGGATACACTTTCTGTAGTTTCCACCCATACTTTCCAGGATAGATTGGAAGAGAAGTCATATCCTATCCTCTCAGAAGATAAGGGCCGAGCCCTTAAGCAGATTCCTTTTTCCCACAATGTTTATGCTAAAATCTCAAGTCTTATTCCTAGCTCAGAGATAAGAGATTTCTGCCCCTACAGATAAGGACATTTGTTTTAAGACTAAGTCCAGCCCAGAAGAACTCAACACAAGATAAATTGCTCCATTGTCTTAAGATTCCCCCCTCCCCCATCCCAAATGGGGTGGGGGTGGGAGGGTGTTAAGGAAGAATGGAGTAGGAAGCTTGCAAATTTAGAAACTTAAGTTACAATGAATAATGTCTCTGGTAACTACAAGGTAGAGGTTCTAACCTTTTTTGTGTGCTGGACACCTTTGACAGGCTATAGAAATCTATGGACCAATTCTCGGAATAATGTCTTTAAATGCATAAAATAAATGTATGGAATTACAAAAGAGATAACTTATACTGAAATATAATTATCAATTTTTTAAAGAAAGTTCATGGACCTAAAGTTTAGAATGCCTACTTAAGGAATAGGACTAATCCCCCTTATATAGAGTCTATCCTAGCTCTCTAAAGGGGGAATATATCTTATTTTCTGGAATATAGGACTTAAGATCCTGTTTTCTAGCAGTAAAGGTGTTCTTTTTATGATCTCTATTTCACCTCTGGACTTTCTATCTGGGACATTTGAATTTAATGAACATCAGAGATCTAAAATCTAAAAGCAAAACTATTATAACTATTGTTATGATTGAATTTTATAACTATCATAACTATTGTTATAATTCATTTGTGTCAATAACTATAATATTACTATTTATATTTTATGGCTATAACATCTTCCTGGATTTTTATGGATTTATGATCTCATAAATGTTTTTAATCCCTCCATTAATATGGATCTCAACTCATCCATGCCTTCTCACCCTGCACAATTCTTTTTCCTGACCTTCCATAAATCTTCCATATGGAATCTACCCAATGTGACAGAGGACTGCTTCTCAGTCTCTTATGCACCAGGGCAGTTCTTAACCTGGCCATCATGTATTCCCCTCTCTTGCAACATGGTTGGTTCACCACCTTTTCTGGTGATGCATGCCATGGATAATATCTTTTGCATCAAATCTTGCATGTGAATGATCGTGGGTGAGATGTTGAAGTGCCACCCACTATGGGGTCTACTGTCTCTCATTTCATCTGCATCTTTAATTTATTTTAAAGAACATGGTCTTCCATAATTTAGAATCCTATTACATTAATTTTTAGGCTATGATAAGCCATGAAAAAAAAAAGGATGAATATTAGTTATTATAAAGAGAGACTTTACTTACAAGGATCACATTGGAATCATTGAAATCATTGCCCAAATGAGATCCATTCTGCTCTTCACCTATTCTTATCTGAGCCTCAGTATCCATCTTAGCATCCTTATCAAGATAGGGATTGGAAGTGGCCCTGTCATTTCACTGATACAGGGAACTCTCACATAAGTGAAGTCTCTTTAGCAATGTTGATAAGTATCTCCTCTGCAACTTACAGTCTTAGAGATTGGCCTGAGACACTGAGCACTCTGGGATCAACTCTCTATTTACTAACTCATGTAGCCTCTACCCTGACCAAGAAATAAGCTAATGAACTGTCCATCCAGTTGCATGACATAATCTCGCTAATATGAAGTCTTTATCCACTGATGTTTCCTGTGTGTTGTTCAGCACGCCTCTCTTAAATGGTGATAGGTCTCACTCACAAAACCAAGGGAAACATTTAAATATTAAAAACAAACAGGTATATGAGGAGTGAGGAGGCTCTGTGATGTTTAGGAACTTGACACAATCAGCACAACAGAAGCATCTATAGCGCTTCATCATCTGCAGTGACTACAATGTCTTTCCCATTTCAACAACCCATAGGATATGCTCCATGATACTGGTAAACACCTTTGATCAAGACTTCCATCTGCATGAGCATGACTCTCAACTTTTGAGCTCCAGTCTCAGGTAGGAAAAAGAGAGATAAATAGAGCCTTTCATCTCCTACATCTCCTGCTGCATACTAGAGTACAACTTCCATCTACAGAAAGGCAACTTTCATCTCTACCTGCACAGTCTCAACTTCTACCTCCAGCTATATATTCCCAATCTCCAGCATACATACCCTCCTCCAGGAAGAGGAGAGGTAAGTCTCAACTACCTGGAGACATATTGTGCCCCCGAGGAAAGAGAAAAAGGAAAGACAGCTATGTCATCTGTCCTGCCTGATCTCCAACTTTCAGAGGGAAAAGGAGAAGAGAAACAGGGGCCTTCCATCTGACCATGTATCTCATGCTGTACATGTCTTCTGTCTCATCTCCAATCTTCAGAGGAAAGAGTAGAGGTGCCTTTCACTTAATGATTGACACCATACCGCACATCCCCATGATTCTGAATTCCTGTAGGTCAGCACCCAAACCCCATTCCCCATATGCTACAACCTAATCCCTTATTCTCATTCTCCTCAATGCTTCCACCCCAAAGTCCCAAATAAACACTACCAATCCCTTCCACCGAGCCTTCTGGAATGCCTGTTCCATAGACAATAAACTTGCCTTCATGTGAAATCTATTCCCCTCCCACTCTTTCCATCTTCTAGCAATCACTAAGACCTGGTTCCCCCCAATAACACAGATTTCCTGGCCACCTTTTCTACTATTGACTGCACCTTCACTCATTCCTTTTGGCTCACAGGTTGAAGCAAGGGAGTTGGAATACTCCTTACTCCCCATTGCCACTTATAATTTCTCCCCCTACCACTATCACTCCGTAACCTCTCCTCTTTGGAGGTCCATACAATCCACATCTTCCACCCAATCACAATTCTGGTAGCTGTTGTCTACAGATCATTCTTTCATTCCCCAATGAGTTCTATACTCAGCTCACACACTCTCTCTTCTCCAACTCCTGCCCTCATACTAGGGGTTTAAAACATACATATTGACACACCCTCAAACACCCTAACTACCCAGTTCCTCAACCCACTCTACAGATTATAGCAAAGGCCAAAAAACAAAACAAAACAAACAAAAAAAAAAACTAGGTGGCACAGTGTATAGAGCACAGGAGCCTGGAATCAGGAAGACTCATCTTCCTGAGTTCAAATTTGATCTATGATACTTGCTAGCTATGTGATCTTGGCCAAGTCACTTAGCCCTGTTCACCTCAGTTTCTTCATCTACATAAGGAACTGGAGAAGGAAATGGCAAACCACTTCAGCATTTTTGCCAAGAAAACCCCAAATGGGCTCCTGAAGAGTCAGACACAATTGAAAAAGCAAGTGAACGACAAAAAAGATTGAAATTTACACATCTTTGTAATATGCACATGATTCAGACATTTGTTCAGTATATCTTTGCTGCCCTGCTCTTAGCTGAGTTCCTACAGATGTTGACCCCAAAGGGCCTTTGATTTCCACTCTTGTATCTTAATCATTCATAGGCTCCATCCTTAGGTAAGCTACTTTCAGGTACATTCAACAAGTCCAAAAGTGAGTGCCTGTTATCAGTCTCCTATTTTTGCTCAGTGAAGTTGTCTATTCATTCCAAAATTATTATTATAATCAAAAAGTCACTCTTGTAAAATAGCACAGTTCCTAACAATCAGTAACACCAACATGTTTGAAAACACTTAACTATGCTTGGTTTAGGACTGCCTGGCTTGGTAACAATTCAATTCCTCCTATTACATACAACTGCTAACTTTAACCCTCATGCCCCTTTCCATCATTAATGAAACTTTCGTGCCAGTGACAGTAAGCATTTATGAAGTAGCCACAATGAACAGCAGCTCCCTTTCTATACCATCTGTTCTATTGCAACACTGACCATTTCCGGAGGTTTCAAATACAAGTATCTATGGAAACCTACTTTCATCACTCCATAGAAAAGGCACCTAAAGGTTTCGGTGAGGTTGACAAGGAAATCAGACAAAGTCAGTGGTTTTTACTCAAGAAAATAGCCATATATAATACAACATTGACACTTTAGTGAGAGAAAAGGGATAATGTGAAAATTATGATATTCCATCAGGGGGAAAGCATGTGGTTGTAATTGGAGAAAAAGATAAAAATGCAAAGTCAGAAAATTAAAATAAGCAATGGTTAAGGAGAAAACAGAATTCTAAATGACAGATCATTGTAGATAACTCTGTTAATTTCTTAACTCATTGATTTTTTTCTTCTTTTAAAAAGTTTCTTTTCAGGTTTAAACTTCTTAAATTGTCAAAATAAAGAGACCTGAAATTTTTATTATAGCCCAGATGCAAGGTGGAAGAGCAGAAAGAAGGCTGAATTTAAAGACAGGGTGATTGTGGGTAAATTAACATCACTAGACCTCAGTTTCCTCATTTATGATATGAGGGTATTTAAGTAGCATTAACTTTTAAGGTTTCTTCCAGATCTAAGCCCACGATCCTATGAAAATCTCACTTCAGGAGAAAACCTCATTATTCATGCATTTATTCACTCATTCAATAAGCCTTTACTAAAGCCAGTCATTTCCATGGTCTAACAAACCAGAGTAAGGGGGCTTTGTTGTGCTGGTCACACCTAATTCCCTGCAGTGAATAATTCCAAACAGTCTCTCAGAGTGCTATCATTTCAAGACATAATCCAAATACCAAAAGTTGGGACAAAACTCAAGTCTATCTATAACGATAAGATAATGACCGTTACTTCTTTACCATTTCAAAATATACCTACTCCTGAGGTGTGGGCATCATAAATCTTAGCTCTATTTCTAATGAATGAAAATTCTAATAATTCATATAGACAATGTAGTTAATATGTTGGAGGAAACCGTCATATGTACAGCAATAATGTTAACACTATAGAAAATCACATTCATTTCTAACAGTCTAGCAGTCCCCAGAAGAATAAGCTATGCAGGAAATCGTCCATTGCGCAAAACAAAATTCTGCAACTTCTTAGTATACATCAATGTATGAAATAGTAGGAGGTAAAAGCGTGGTCTGAGAATCTAGTGGCCTGGTTTCTAGACTCCTCGTTTGCACTACCTACTCCTGTGACTGAGCCAATGTCTCTGCACCTCAGTTTCTTCACTTGTAATAATGCCAGCTCTCACACGGCTTTTAGGATCAAAGGCTTTGTAAATTTAAAAAGTAGTACAAGAAGATAGAAGTTATTAGGCAGCTAATTGTTCCAAGAAGACCAGCATTAGGTGAAACAATGTTAAGGAGGTTAGTTAGTACAATTAGGAACAACTTTATAAATAGATGATGAACCAGATGGCCTTATGCCTTGTTTAAAGAGATAACCTACCAACTCTCTAAGGTGAGTATGGGGTATAGAGCTCTCATTTTTAACCTAACATATGTAAATCAGTTAATTTTTTTATTAGTATCAAAAAGGTTCATCTGAAATATGAGGACAGACATACGGGAGCAGAAAGAAGCAGTACCTTTTCCGCCTCCCAAATTTGTAAGGAGGCAGAAATCACTGGCTCTGGAGTCACAAGACATAAGTTTGAATCCTGCTTCTAATGTCTACTAGTTAGTTAACCTGCCTAGGTTTCAGGTTCCTGACATGTAAAATGAAAGTGTTAGCCTCTGAGGCCCATTTAGCTCTAGATTCTACTGAGGGTAATAGGAAGGACACGGGTTTTGAAATGAGAAGACCTGCTTCCACACTTCCCAGTTCTGTGAACATGATAAAGTCTTGGGATTGTAGAATCATAGTTAGGACCAGAAAATACCATCGAGAACATCTAGGCCAGGGGTGGGGAACCTGAGACCTTGAGGCCACATGTGGCCCTCTAGGTCCTCAAGTGTGACCCATTTGTTCTGTGAAGTTTGGATTCAGTCAAAGGGCCACGCTTGAGGACCTAGAGGGCCACATGTGGCCTCAAGGCCACAGGTTCCCCACTTCTGATCTAGGCCAACCTCCTGATTTTATAGATTAGGAAACTGAGGCACAGGGAGGTTAAGTGCCTTGTCCAAGATGACACAACCAGCAAACACAAGAACCAAAATAGGAGGCCAGATCCTTTGGCCCCAAATTCAGTTTTCTTTCCCTTATACGCCATAATATCTCTGTATTTAACTTTCTGAGACTCAGGATCCTCATCTTTAAAAAACGGGAGTAATGACCCTTGTATATCTTATTTCATCTGGTTGTTATGAGGATCAAGTGTCTCTAACACACTTTGCAAACTGTAAAGTGTTCATATAAAATTAAGCTATTATCACTATCAGCAAGTAATGATAATTAATAAATGACTATTTCAGAGAAAGAAAAAACAGGATTCCTAACTTTTAAGTACTCCTATTCTTGTCATTTAAAAACAAACCAACATGACTAGGAAGAAATGGTTTTGCTTCCAAAATGATCAGTCCTGTTAGAGGTTCAAGGCAGACACACTCCTGCCTCAAGAACTGACTCTGTCATGTCATCAGAAGGACCCAGGTCTGCTCCAACCTTTTACCTCTAATTTACCTCATCTTTGCTACCTGACTTGCCTAATCTGCAGCTTCCCCTTCCGGTACCAGCTGTTAAAACCACTATGAAGTCCACCCCTTAAGCCCTTTCACAGGACGTCCTCCACAAAGACCACAGAAGTTTCTGTTGTTGGAACTGCTCTGACGCTATGTACTGGCATATACTGTGGTCAGTCCACCAATAAGCATCTCTTAAGAGTTTAACAGGTGTCAAGAACTGAGCAAAGGATACAAAGAAAAACCCAGTTTATATTTCTAGTGTAAATCCATTTTATTGTTCCTTTAGAATACAGGAAAAAGTAACTGGTGACCTTAGGCAAGTTACTTAACCATGCAAAATGAAGAGGTTTAGTTTAATTCAGTTAAACTCAATAAACATTTATTAAACATCTACTCTGGGCAAGATACCATACTAACACTTGGCATACAAAGACACAAGTGTAACAGTCAAGATTTTACTCTACTGGAATATAGGAGTATGTTAGACTTCTTGATCTCTGAAAAATCAGTCTTACAGTTCTAATATTCTATGATTCTAACAAATGCAATGTTAAACCATCTAGGGAATACTAATTTTGAAAAGACAATACTATGTAATAATCATATTAAACCATCTAGGGAATGTTAATTTTGATAAAACATTAACAGTAGGCAATAGGGGTGTACTCTCTATGACAAATGAATATTTCTCAGTTTTATTTAATAGCTAATTATTGAATCAGGACCAAGGTTTTTCCCCTTCTCTACTTTCTCATCCAGAAACCTACCAGTGCGGGAAATGTCTCTTAGAGATTTACCCAGGCCAAGATCTAATCAGACAGCAAAAAAAATTCTAAGTTTGGGCTATTGCCCATTGTGTTTGCTCACACAGGTTGGGGAAAATATTGATTCTCCCTATTATCAAGACAGGTGATATGGAAATTGATGTCTCTTTGACAAAGCTTTGAGTGACCTAAGTCATGTACCTCATACCAAGATACCTCACCTCCTCAGTTAACCATTGTGTTAACCAATCAGAGTTGATTAAGCACCCCTCAGGAACACCTATTATTCAAAGGGCATATAAATAGTGAGCGCATTGCCATAATAGGTGTTTGGTCAGAGAGAAAGTCAAATGACTATCCTTTTATTAATAACATGCTGACCTCATTAATAAAATGAATAAGTTACCCAGAAACTATGTCCCTCAAACTTTTTTAATCATCACGTGGCCTATGGGAGTATAGTCATTTTTACAGGCCTAGACATTCCCCATCTTGATTTCAGTCCAAATGACCCTGTGGAAACTTAGAAAGAAGTCAGCTTTTAGCCATGTGCAACGAAGGACCTTTTGCCATATGATAACAAAAAAGTCTTCTAACGGCCACACAGCCAAACAAGTAGATGACCCAAGGGTTGCTGAGCCAGAAGAGAGAGAGAGAGAGATACAAAAAGGGTACCTCACCCCTTCATCTCTCTTTTTCCTTTGCATCTGTGGAGAGAAAGGATTACTTAGAGATGATCCAGAGAGTTGGGTAGAGAAGGGGTTAACCATCCAATTTTGTCAGCTGTGAGCAAATGGCTGCTTCTGTCTCTCTGTATTTATTACTCCTGAACATAGGTAAATAAGTCTGCTAAGATGGAATTGTCCAGGCAATCTTCTTCTGGGAGAGACAGAAGTTGTGTCAGATGGCCCAATGGCCATTGGAGCTATACAGCAGCAGTAGTGGAGGCTAGTAAAGCAGGCAGAAGGAGTAGAAATGGCTATGCACAGATTTCAAAAGACAGTCACCCAAAGATGGCAGCAGCTTCAGGGAGCATGACCTCTCCTCACAGACAACTGACAGCTATGGACTCTAGAAAGGCAATAGTACTCAGAGCCCAGCAGAGTGCTGAGTCTGGGGGTAACTTCATGAGGATTCCATGAAAGGAAAAAAAATACTTCCAGGGCCAGGTGTAGTGAGTATCATAGGATTATAGGAGCATAGATTTAGAGCTAACATGAAGGCCAATGAGTCCAATTCCCCTCATTTGACAGATAAGAAAACTGAGACTTGCCCTGGGTCACAAAGCCAGGAAGTGTCTAAGGCAGAATTTAAAATCAGGTCTTCTTGACTCGGAAGTCCAGGACTTTACCTAATGTGTCACCTTGCCCTTGAGCTTCCCTTTCCTCTTGGAAAACCGTATTCTCTACACATGTGCCCTCCTAACATTGTACTCTAAGACTGAGCCCATTCTCCCCACACGTTATATCTGTTGGTTAGAGATTATGCCCCAATTTGGGGAGAGAATGCTTTGCACCCAATGTTCTTACCATATCTTCTTAGAAAACTCCATTTTCTAAAAGCTAATTAAGTCCAAGTGACTAATTGTTCAGAGGAAGTGCATAAGGGGTGGGGGGTAATGAGCAACAGTACTAGAAAACGGGCTTTTCAGGGTTATCCCTTGATTTCTGAGAGGGGAAGAAATCAGGAGGTTTCTCAGAAACCTAATCTGTAAGTTCCAATGCTCACTTCAGGCTGTATCCCAGAGTAGATGAAAGGGGTCCAATACAGTATGGCAGAAAGCATATGACTACTATTTTAAAAAAATAACTTAGAGAATATCTTTCGAAATTACAATGAATAAAACTAGCTAATGACAGAGTGGGAATGGCATAGCGATTCAAAAGAACTTGGAGACATAAGGTTTCCAAACCTCTAAAGAATCAGGAAGATAAAGGAAGACATTATACCTTCTACTTTTAGTCTGAGAATACTTAGCATTTGCAAATCAGACACCCTGAGGTTTGTTTTGTTTTTTTTCCCTCACAACTCATCCCCGAAGTCCAACATGAAAGCGCTTTACTAGTCAGGCAGCTCTTTACTTGCAGGTAGTCATTTTTTAACACATTTATTTAGTCACATTATTACTCATGATACTTAGGACAAGCATGCACAAGGATGAGATATATCCACTTTTTTTTACAAAATATTTTAACAAAACTATATGATAGGCAGAAGGAAGATCCCTGCTACAAATACAGCACTTAAGACCAAAGGTTTCATTTCATACGGTACAGTGAAAAGAAAAGTGGCTCTGGACTGAGAGGTTCTTTAACCTCCACTGACCTCAAAGTCTTCACTATAAAGTGATGGTGTTGGACTAGAATTACTAGATGGCCTCCACTTCTAGATCTCTGATCCCAGTGAGGATGTCCCAAAAGTCTTAGTGCAGGCTTAATAACTTAAATTGCACTAAGGCTTTTGGGACTCCCTCTCTCTCTCTCTCTCTCTCTCTCTCTCTCTCTCTCTCTCTCTCTCTCTCTCTCCCTCTTTTTTTTTTTTTTTTTTTTTTTTTTTTTT